>NC_143047.1:13107500-13407500 GCF_057628025.1 Oncorhynchus mykiss
AGGGTGCCCATGGCACTGACAGAATGAATGTTCCAGAATAGCCCAACAGAAACCAGTCTTACAGACAGACGGGCTCTGCCAGACTGTTGGACCTGAAGATGCAGACCAATCAGCAGCCTCCAGAGAGCTCAGAAAACAGTTATGATTCTAATGGAAAAGATAATGGGGCTGATGGTAGTGTTGGCGAGAGCGGGAAGCTGCAAGCGGTGCCAGAGCTGAGCTCAGGCAAAAAAACAGGAGGCTCTGCTTGTAAATTATGAGACTGGCATCTCAGCCAACGGTGGAACAGAGGAGAGAGAGAGCAGTTACTTGTCTACACTTTCTACACACTCAACATGAATGCTAATTTCCATACGAGCCATAATATATCTGAGGAAAGCACCTTCACATAATTGAACAGTCCTCAACCTCTCTAAATATTGCCCTCCTTCAGTCTCGTTCCCTCCTCCCTCGATCCCCTCTCCTTACTCGCGTTCTTTGAGCAGGACCTTCTGTGATTCGTCGAGGCGGAGCTGGAGGGCGTTGATCTTGCCGGGGTCCTCCTCCATGGCAGCGATGTCATCCCAGAGCAGCCGGCTGCGGTCCTGACGACTCAGGGCAGAACGCAGGCTGCTGGCACTACGGGCGTCCCACGAGTCTGGACCTTCCGCCTTGGACCTCAGCACTGACTCCAACAGCTCCAGCTCCTAGGGGAAGGGAGAGATAGAAGGGAAGAAACAATGACAGAGGATCGAGAAAGTGGAAGGGAGGGAGGGAGGGACAGACAGAGGGCGTAAGGAAAAGGGAGAATCCGGGAGAATGACCAGAGAGAAGAGAGGAATGAGGAAGAGGGATATATGCAATTTCATTCAATGTTAGTCTACACCTGTTGTTTACGAAGCATATGACAAATCAAATTTGATTTGATTAGATGAACCATTCAGTGGAGTCACTCCACTCTGAAACCCCGACGTCAGCCATCACAGCTCCACTCCAAGAGAGAAGGCTGGAGAGCGAAGCACACTCCGAGACGCAAATATTTACTTTTCTTAATTAAACCCCACCAGGGAGACAGGTTTTTTCCTAACTCAACAGCGCCGGTACAGCAGCTATCATATTACGCCCTATCCCAATTCCCTGTCTATAAAAATTAAACTCCCAGGACGTTTGACGGAGAAATCAAAAACTTTTTCAACCACATATTTTTTATTCTCTTCCTTCTCTTCCTGTCTCTGGGAACCACGCAGGGCTCCGGACCCTCTGCCAACCTCCTGTTACTGAGAGAGCTGAGCACAAGAGCACAACCATCCGATTGAAGGAAAAACACAGGCTGTTACCAGCGGTGGCCAGCAGGGGGACCTAGAGGCTCATGTATGAGGTGGAGGTGAGCGAGCAGCCGCTGCTCCTCTCACTCAACCCGCCACATGTGGAAGCACTCAGCGTGTCTGTGTAAGACAGAGGGAGAGAACAATGGAGGGGCAGGAAATGGGATTGTATGTGAGCATCCCCACAATGCCCAGCTCATTTTCATGCTGCTGTTTATCCAACAGTGATTTATTATACACGGCCAGCTGCTTGCCTAGGGAGAGCTCAGTGTTGGCCCATGGTGAGCCACTGAGGAAGAATCTGACTGGACATTCTCCTCCAGGTTGTGTTGTACGTCTTCTCATGATTCACTTATTTTCTGTTTCCCCTTTGGCTCCAGACTGGGAAACTGAGAATGGTTATCGTCATTACCTTTCATGCCTGAAGTGGACCTCCTGTTCAGTATGAGTGTGAGAGTGTGTGTCTGTCAGAGTGTTTCCAAGGAAACAGCAGCCCACCCCGTGTGTGAGTTGGCTGAAGGTCAAGTCCGATTGCTAATGACACTGATCTGTATTCACTGCTGCTTGAGTTGCATACAGCTGAACACTCCTTTCCAAGTTACACATTTCCTAAAAAACAGAAACCTCATCTTGTCCAACTCTCAACAACACGTTCTAAGTCTAAGGGACTTGAATATACATTATGATCCCAGGTAGAATGCTACCCTACTGTAAACCTGATGAGCCAGCTCAGGGAGTCTATTTTGACCTGTGTCTAATTGACAAAGGACATCTGAGAACACTAACAGCTACAATGCCTTCCAATCACGCAAGATGACTGGCTTTTCTGTGACAGGAAGCTTGTTTTATTTTGTGTCTAACAGGGACTTTCCTCTCCCTCCAAAGTGTCTGAGAATATGAGGCTCACAGAGAAAGGACTGGGCTTCAATGATGCAGTACCCAAGCTGTGCCCCTTGGGTAGAAGATAGGGTGGTGCAGGGGAGATTCTATTTTAACAACAAAAGCTACACTTCAGCAGAGCTCCCACTGAGGCACAATGCTGGAGGTTAAGCTCTGAGACATATCTGCTGCTGGCTCTTCATTAACAAGATGAAACGCTGGCCCAAATAAGTGACTGGTGCTATATCTTCTACCAAGAACTTTGACCAACCTTTCCCCTGGCTCAGATCTGTGCTGGGTTATAGAGTACTGTAGTGTGTCTCTGACATTGTTTGGTACTAAAGTGTGTGACCATTCTCCCACCTTTTGTCTGTCAGGTTTATCTGTGTCCACATCTCTCACTGGTTCTTGTTCTGGTGACCCGGGCCCCTCGCCCACCCTGTCCTGCTTGCTGTCCACAAGGGGCTGTGAGGAGGAGGGTGGGGTGGTGGGTGGTGCTGAGGGGGCGTGGGAGGGCGAGGCCTGGTCAGCACGGAGACGCAGTGCTTCCTGTCTGAGTGTCTCGTTCTCGGAGGCCAGTTCTTGGCGCTCCCGACGTGCGCCCATCAGCTCCTTGGTCAGGGTGTCCAGCCTCTGGCGGAGCTGCCGCACCTCGTCCCGTGCCCGGTTCCTCTCGGAGCGCACCTTGCTCCACTTCTCCCTCCAGTTGGCCGTGCAGTCCGACCACCAGCGCATGGTCTTCTCCATCTGGGCAGCTCGCGCCCTGGCCTCCTCCAGCTCCCTCAGACGTAGCTCCTCACGGCTCTCCCAGTCCCCAGACTCGCCCAGGCCAGGGGAGAGCAGCAGGGGAGGGCTGGAGCTGGGGGTGCCCCCCGTGGGGCTGGGCGTGTGGGTCAGGCTATCAGGAGAGCGGACCCTGTCCGGCCCCAGGCCCAGGCCACAGAGCAGGCCCGCCCCGGACTTAGCGGCCTCGGCCATGTGGGGGCTAGGGGTGTGGTTCATCACAGAGCCGATGATGATCCAGGAAAGAGCAGGAAACACGAGCGATGCTGTGCACTCAGGAGTGCATGGTCGCCTTTACTCAGTTGGCTACCTGCAGATTCAAACACAAAATGGAGACTCTGGTTAGTTGGACAGTACTAGGGCTGTTGCAGTGACCATATTACCACCACACCTGCGGTCACGAGTCATGAAGACAGCCAAATTCCACATGACCGTTTAGTCACGGTAATTAGTCTTCTCCAAGCTCTGATGCTGCTGGTCATTAGTAGCCTACAAACCTTGCTAACTGCCTGGTACTCAGCAGTCTATTGTCCTTCTAATCACTCTGACATCAACGCTAATGTATTCAAAAATCTAATCAAACATTTCATGAGAGCCCATGAGGTCATGTTGCGCAAAATGTCTATAGGCTATGCAATTGCGTGAGAAAACAGAGTGATGGCCACTAATAAAAAGAGGAGGATTCCACCAGCTTTCTATAGGCTAGGTCTACTATATTTATTTCTCAACTTTCCTAATATTAAGCACATTGCTTTTATTTACAACAGGACTATAGCCTACCTGGTTGACATGTAAATAAACCATGGGGAAAAGCATCCTCCATTCACTATTTAAGTGCATAGATGACAAGCATTTATTCCCGCTGCCCATTTCAATACAGGTGCATGATAATGGTCCATTCTAAATCATAACAAATGTCACACATATATTATTTAGAAGATGTGAAAACAAGATTAAATCAAGAATAGTCTGATTGGTAACAATATTAGCCTATCACTTGTGAATTCTATATTATCACTTGTGAATGATGCCCAGCATAAGCATTTCTTTACTTCATAGTAAATCATAGTCGCACACCTCATGTAGCCTAGCCCAACGGCCTATATATTTTAACAAGGTTTGTATCACAACTAAAGTGGGCAAATAATACAAGCATTACATGCTTAATTGCATTTGCGGTCACTTTTGATAATGGTGTGTTCTGCTAATGGAACATTCATGCTTATATTCTACTACCATGTGCGCATTGCTGCGCTTATAATGTGTAGAAATGGCCTAATAGTTTATCAACATTTTAAGCTAAATGTTCTGATCTGTTGCATCAGCCACATTGCATAAAAAGGTTTGTATTAATTTGAGATCTATCGCATCCCACAACTGTCCCAAACTAGGATTGGAATATTTATTTATCGCACAGAATAGAATACTTTTGTACTATGGGGGATAGTAGATTGACATAGGCTAGTGCTTTTGCTGTTCTTGAAAGGCCTACTCATCTTGTTGGCTGACGAAAAAATATCTTCAATATGCAACTCGGAATTGGATCAGGAAGTGCGCAGTTGCATCCCCAATGTGTCTGTCTTAATTTGTAGCCTGTGAGAAAGACCCAATCATGTGACCGAGAGGCTTGTGAGAGACGCTACGGATTGCGCATCACACACCGGGAGAAGGGCACAATGCAGCACTGCGACCCGCAAAAGGCATGTCTTTTTTTAGGGTGCATTACGGCCACAAAGGGGATGCAGCCTTGAAATTTGAGGCATTATTAAGTGTTTGTCAAATTGTGAATGAGAGACTATTGGAGTATGTACAGCCTGCACAAAAAAAACAAAGCAGGGCTCATGCCTTTCAAGATACTTTTTTTCCCAAATCATCATTAGAGTCTCATCATGCAGCCTTACAATGTATTAAACATCAAAACATATAGCCCAACGTTTGTAGAACAACTAAATGAAGCATATACTGTAGGAGTACCTAATTCTTTGTTAACCGCTCAACACAGAATGGTCGGATGTGTGCACTCCCCCAAATCGTTTGGAGAAAACATTTATATTTTATTCAGCTTTGTTCAATTGTATTTTATATACTATAAAATAATATAAAGTAATGCCATGGAATTATAAGCAAATCTTGTCTGCTAAATGAACTAGTGCAGCCCACAACCGTTTGGCATAGCCACATCCGAGTATGCTATTATTTTCTTCTGAAATAGACATTTTCTTCACCGTGCTTCTTTAGACCTGTCTAAAATAAATAATGGATTTACTGTGAAGGTGTAGGCTATATTACATGGATTTATTACACTTTTTATAATGGCTTGTAGGCTATGTGTGGAAGCCAGAGGATACGAAATGTGTTTATGTTAATTAACGTGAGACCGGCAGCTATTTGCTTGGCAATCACTGGCTGACAAAATTTCGTGACCTCCACAGCCCTAGACAGTACAGTACAACTTCCTTTGACAATAGTATTTTTTACACGCTCTAGTCTACTCCTATTCTGCGACCATCAACTGCCACAGCAAAACACTCTGGTCGATAAATGAGTGACATAAAGTCCAGTGTCCCTGTGGAGTTCAGAAATATGTTCTGGGATCAGTCTGAGTAGGCGAGACACATTGGGCCATCCTCTTCATACTGTTCTGGTGCCAGTTACAGGAGGTTACAGACGAATGGTCACACGTTAGAGATTACCTAGAGCCAGTACAGCATGAAGAAAGTTGCAAAGGTAATTTGCAAACAGCCAAGGATGAGAAACGAAGCCTCAACTAGCACCATGGCAACCCAGTAAACCCATTGACCTCACGCATGTCCAGACTCTAGACTTCGGCTTAACACCATGGCAACTTGCAGTCCCTAGACACCGACGAATCGGTTGCCAGAAAAGAAATTATGCAGAAAGACAGAATGAAAATACTCTACAGACAGGTCATCACTAGAGTACCACACCCAACAGTCCCCGGAAGGCAGATTTGAACAGGTCATAAGCCATGGCAAAAATGTTTACAATTACAGGAAATTAGCTGTAAAACTGCAAAATTGTCTCTCAGCCTCATTGCAAAATGTGTAGAATAGCATGAGATTAGCTATAAAACTCCACATTTTCTCTCTGACCTATTGCAATATGTGCAGAATTGCAAAAAATGTACTATAAAACAACACATTTTTGCAGGGTCATGACCCTTGTCAACAACAGCAAGAATACATTTGCATTTGCTGACAATGAGGGACAGGTAGACTTGACAGACAGAAAAAGAAGAGGGGAGAGAGGATAGTGTAAGAGAGAGAGAGAAAGAGAGCGAGAGAGGGGGGGGGGGGGGGGGCTGAGATGAGACCGTTTTAGCTGTTTTTTTGTAAGGATAGAAACCGAAACTCTGATCATTAAATTTCCGATCCCCAGAGGCAGCGACAGCTTATCTATGTATGAGAATGAGGCGACTAAAGAGAATGAGAGGACTTTGGTGTAAAAAGATATGAATACTCAAATCAACACCCCAAACCAACTCTCTGGGGTGTAAAACATGAGATGAGCCTGGAGTCTAGTGCAGAATCCCGCTCCTGATCACCATCAGAGCCTGTATCTGACATGTTTACTGCAACTTAATCACACCAGACCTGTAACACTATGTGTGTGAGGGAGACTCATGTAATGGATCAATTGCATGGCTGAGCCATAATTATTTGCTCTGGCTTAAGGGAAGCTGTTTATATGCTGATGAGAGAGACTAAATATAAAAATACACCCACCGTAGGCTACGAGCGTGGCACACCAAACGTACAAAGATACAAATTGTGGAATAAACATAGCAAGGATTCTGCAGTAATAGACCAACACATTAGTCCCAAACACTGAGCAGCAAACTCACCAGTTCCTGTGAGTAACACATGTATGAGGGACGCTCATTCACCATGCATTCTCTCAAAGATCTTGTCTAAAATACCATCTCTGTCTCGGACTGTTCTCTGTACTAGTGGATATCTTCAGGAATCTCAAACACAACGGAGATGATTTGAAAGATGGGGAGCAGTGCCATCAGAGATGTATTATGTACCTATGTAACACCTTCACTGCCTGCAGTCTCCTTGTGATCCATATTCTCCATTTCATGTTCATTAAGATTTCAGTGGGGACGATCTATAACACCTCATTACGCCATGCCATTTTAATGTCCCCTCCATATAAACTCTCTGCCTAACCCCCCTAGTAGGCACCCACCTCTCTCACTAGCTTACTCTGTCACTCCGCACCAGGGCTCACGCTACAGCTCAGAGATGGTGGTGGGAGTAAGCTGAGGCAGTCCAGTAGAGGAAGGAGATAACCTCCCCCTTCTTCTCACCTACACTGAACACTATCCTCTGAGAGTCTTGTCTCGTGCTCTCTAAAAGGGAGGCAGCGACAGAGTGAGAGCGAGAGATGGTTTGGGCCCTGTCGCCTTTGTACGACATATCAGTCTGTGATAGCAATATACACAGAAACACACACAATGGCTCTGTCTGGACCACAAGCCATTTCTGTTGTCCCCTCGCATGGAAAGGGAACGCTTTTATTGAGAGAAAAAGTGAACATATATATATATATATATATATATAAGTATGTGGAAGAAGAGGAGAACAGGTGAAGAGGCTGCTACCGAAAATAAGAAGGTCAAGTGGAAAACGAGACACAACTCTTCTTCTATCAGCTAACTGTGGATGTAATCTGAACTGAATCAAGTGAAAACACATAGGAACCGGGGCTTGTAATACAAAAGGGAGACCGAGAAAGCAGAGAGGGGGAGAGTGAGGGAAAGAAAAAGGAAAACAGAGCTGATACATGGTTCTTGTTAAGTTTGTAATCTGAACCTCATCAGACGCAGACAGGAAGTTAGAACGAGAGCAGGAACGAGAGAAGAATAATAGAAAGTATGAAACAGAGGGACAGAAGAAGAGTGCAGAAACCCAAAGACGATGATTGGAAGAGATTACATTTTGGTATAGAGGAGATAAGAAGGGAAATGTTTGGTCTGTGTCTGGCTGACAGACAGAGGGTTTTGAAGGCTGCAGCTGGACAAGACACCTGGGTGTTTTCGCTGTACATACACAGTGGTTTTCACCTAGGCCTACATGGAGAGGACAGTACTGTATGGCTTCAATGAATCAATCAAGCACTAAGTTGCTCTTCAGGATCAGGATTGCAAAGAAAATACATTTCAACCCCTGTGTAGGAATGGTCTATTTTGTAACTGTCTACTTAGAGCGTAAAAGGAGGTTGAACAGTCTGCTAAAAAAAAAAAATTCAAACAGACAGACAGGCAGACATTGCACTTAAATGTGGTTCCACAAAGGAAACATGCATACATTTCTATGGAGCGCAGTTGACTTTACCACAACAGACTCTTCTTGTCACTTCATTTCAGAGGTCAGGGGTGAAGAGTGTTTGTGTCTGTTTCTGGAATATCACAGAGTGTGTATGGGTGCTGAGATAAAGGGCTAAGCTGTTGCGTCTCTCTCCATAATGATCAAAGACCCACCTCAACAATATCAAAGCCGACTGACAGACTAGCATTTGTCAACATGCCAATCAAAAGTTCAAGTTGATCTTCGGACCCATCCATGACCTAGAAGGTCAGCTGATGTTCTATGAATTATCTCATTGGTTTGCATGGACTACCTGTTGTCTCCCTCTTATGGCTCCAGGGGGTATTTGTTCACATTCACTGATCTGAGTCTTGTAGGGAAACATCAAAGAGCGGATCAAGGTATTGGACCGGGAAGTGATCCTAATACTGAGTGACTACTGCAGACAGATACAATAAGCACAAACAAAAGTCTAGTCAATGAAGTCCAAGAGAAAAAAGAGGGGCAAATCAGCGTGGCTCGACAACAGGGGAGTGAAAGAATGAGTGCAAAAGGGAGCGAGTTTCAAAAAGACTCCAGCCGGAGAGAAGAGATGGACAGAGACTGAAAACTAGAAAAGAAAGAACAAAGTAAAAGCTGGAGCTGAGAGTTTTTGCATTTCAATACAATCTGTTCCAAGACAGTGGTATCATGGGTCAGCGATCCCAAAATGAAATGCCTCTATAAATAACCCAATTTCTCTGGGGAACTTCCATTTGAAACTAGTTCCAGCTGGAGGATCCAAGCTCATGTCGGATACGTGGAATCCAGCCGATAGCTGCAGGATATTGAGAAATGAAACGCAGAAAGAGAGAGTAGAGTAGCCTTCACTGGAAACTACCACAGATCAAGTTTGATTCCATTTATACTGTAAGACAACCATGACATGTATTTGCTAATTCTATTCCATCTAGACTATGTGGGGTATAATGGTTAGGGGGGGAGAACACAGTGCTGTCACTACACACAGCCTAGTGTTGCTGTGAGAAAACAGTGTTCTGCCATCAGAAATAGAGGAGAGACAGAGTGACAGAAATGGAGAATTTAGAGGATGCAGGCAAAAAGTTTGACAACTGTATTTAAGTGAAAGAGAGAAAGGAACAATTAAATTGACTGCCGCCGGTGCTACATTGCCAATGCACTTTCGTATTTTTAACAAGACACACAAACAGTATCTTTACACAAAAAGCGCAACCGCTTGAGTTGTTACAGGCTGTATCGTGCGTCCCAGTTGCCTGCACGACAGCACCTTGCGGTTTTACACCTGAAACTGCCAAAGGAAGCCAAACAGGCTGTGCAGCCTAGGGTCTACAACCGCAGACTGAGAAAGTGTTTTTATATCTCTCTTCCATCACGGTGAAAAGGAAAGCTTCTTTTTCCTTCACCGCTTCATTCGTTCTTATCTGAAAACACACAAGACAAACATGTACCTAGTAACCCGAGTGCTTGTCTCTGCATCTTCTTACGTAGATGTGCAGAAAGCCACAGGGCCAGATCTGAGATGGCAGTGGTGCTTTCACTTTCTCTACGTGCTTTGAGATGTTGTGTTATTGGTGCTACTGTAGGTAAGACAAGACTATCTGGGGCAAACACTTCAGCATAGGAGGAAACAGTTTACTTCCCTACAGCACATCAAGTGACTTGAAAAGTACCAAGCAATAGCCTCACCAAATATATGCAGGAGTGATGAAGTGAGAGCTTTCTGGTTCATTTTAATCTAGCTCCTGTTATTCAACAGAGAGAATCATTGTACCGTGACTTTGGGCTCACTAACGTTAAATCCAACACCATCAGGAAAATGGGTCATGATTTGGTCATCTTGCTACCATGATATTAAATCTTCAACAGACGGCAACCGCAGAGGGAAGCGTTTTGCAAAACGTAAGTACTAGACACTTAAAACCATATGAACAGTCTCTGATTAATATTTTTTCAGTGATGCTTGTCCAAATACTACACACAAAGTGTCATAGCTCATTAAAATCTCTTAGCCTGTAGCGCCTAACTGCTTTGGCAAGCAACAAAAATCTCCCAATTCTAGACTCCAGTAAAACAACAACAATCCAGGGATTTTAGGGCTTCTTGTTTCCTGTTGAGGTCCTGGATAATGGAGAGGGGGGGACAGGAATCAGGATCGGAGTATCACACAGCTGGCATAGCAGTCTCCATCTTCTACCTATCAATGATCTGAACAACCTGCCCTGCTTGCGACTGTGCTCTTAATAGGGTCCCCACCCAGCAGGATGAGGGGGGACAATGAGAGGGCCAGGGGACAGCTGACCAGCAGAGAAAGTGGAGTCTGCATCTCAGTCAGGATCCAATGGTAACAGCCAGGGTAAGAGAGGGACCTTCTGCACTGCAGAGACTGACTGGTACTACTGCACATAACAGCAAATTAAAGCTTGCTTTCACTGAGGACATAAAGGTCAACACTAATGTGTGACATTTTATTAGTCCCCACAGGGTCAATTGCTATATCTAGGGTAGAGGCCGACCGATTAATCGGAATGGCCGATTAATTAGGACCGATTTCAAGTTTTCATAACAATCGGTAATCTGCATTTTTGGACACCGATCATGGCCGATTACATTGCACTCTACGAGGAGACTGCGTGGCAGGCTGACTACCTGTTATGCGAGTGCAGCAAGGAGCCAAGGTAAGGTGCTAGCTAGCATTAAACGTATCTTATAAAAACAATCAATCTTAACATAATCACTAGTTAACTACACATGGTTGATCAAATCAAATCAAATTTATTTATATAGCCCTTCGTACATCAGCTGATATCTCAAAGTGCTGTACAGAAACCCAGCCTAAAACCCCAAACAGCAAGCAATGCAGGTGTAGAAGCATGGTTGATGATATTACTAGTTTATCTAGCTTGTCCTGTGACGCATATAATCGATGTGGTGGCTGTGAATTTATCATTGAATCATAGCCTACCTCGCCAAATGGATGATTTAACAAGCGCATTCGCGAAAAAAGCGCTGTTGTTGCACCAATGTCTACCTAACCATAAACATCAATGCCTTTCTTAAAATCAATACACAAGTATATATTTTTAAACCTGCATATTTAGTTAATATTGCCTGCTAACATGAATTTCTTTTAACTATGGAAAGTGTGTCACTTCTCTTGCGTTCTGTGCAACAGAGTCAGGCTATATGCAGCAGTTTGGGCCGTCTGGCTCGTTGCGAACTGTGTGAAGACTTTTTCTTCTTAACAAAGACAGCCAACTTCGCCAAACGGGGGATGATTTAACAAAAGTGCATTTGCATAAAAAGCACAATCGTTGCACGAATGTACCTAACCATAAACATCAATGCCTTTCTTAAAATCAATACACAGAAGTATATATTTTTAAACCTGCATATTTAGTTAAAAGAAATCCAGGTTAGCAGGCAATATTAAACTAGGGAAATTGTGTCACTTCTCTTGCGTTCATTGCACACAAAGTCAAGGTATATGCAACAGTTTGGTCCGCCTGGCTCGTTGCGAACTAATTTGCCAGAATTTTACATAATTATGACATAACATTGTGCAATGTAACAGCAATATTTAGACTTATGGATGCCACCTGTTAGATAAAATACGGAACGGTTCCGTATTTCACTGAAAT
The DNA here is from genome assembly GCF_057628025.1 of Oncorhynchus mykiss. Lineage (NCBI taxonomy): Eukaryota > Metazoa > Chordata > Actinopteri > Salmoniformes > Salmonidae > Oncorhynchus > Oncorhynchus mykiss. The sequence goes on from NC_143047.1 coordinate 13,119,462, forward strand.
AATTACGTTTTGTTTTCGAAATGATAGTTTCCAGATTAGACCATATTAATGACCTAAGGCTCATATTTCTGTGTGTTATTATATTAGAATTAAGTCTATGATTTGATAGAGCAGTCTGATTGACTGGTGGTAGGCAGCAGCAGGCTCGTAAGCATTCATTCAAACAGCACTATACTGCGTGTCACGTTCTGACCTTGATTTTCCGTTGTTTTGTATTTATTTAGTATGGTCAGGGCGCGAGTTGGGTGGGCAGTCTAGGTTTGTTTTTCTATGTTTTGGGGCATTTCTATGTTTTCGGCCTAGTATGGTTCTCAATCAGAGGCAGGTGTCATTAGTTGTCTCTGATTGAGAATCATACTTAGGTAGCCTGGGTTGCACTGTTTGTTGGTGGGTGATTGTCTATGTTGATGGCTTGTTTCAGCACAGTCCATATGATTAGCTTCACGGTTGTTATTTTGTTTACTGGTTTTGTATAGTTTTCAGTGTTCACTACTTTCTTTACTAAAGATTGACCATGGACACTTACCACGCCGCGTATTGGTCCTCAGATCCATCTCGCCTCTCCTCTTCAGATGAAGAGGAGGACGGCCGTGACACTGCGTTTGCCAACAGCTCTTTGCAATGCTTCAAGTATTGAGCTGTGTATGACTTGAAGCCTATCAACTCCCGAGATTAGGCTGGCAATACTAAAGTACCTATTAGAACATCCAATAGTCAAAGGTAAATGAAATACAAACGGTATAGAGAGAAATAGTCCTATAATAACTGCAACCTAAAACTTCTTGCCTGGTAATATTGAAGACTTATGTTGTCATGCCCTGACCTTAGAGCTCTTTTTAATTTTCTATTTGTTTAGGTTAGGTTGTGACTAGAGTCGGCAATCTATGTTTTTGGCCTGGTATGGTTCCCAATCAGAGGCAGCTGTCTATCGTTGTCTCTGATTGGGGATCATATTTAGGCAGCCTTTTCCCACCTGTTGTTTGTGGGATCTTGTTTTTGTGTAGCTCCCTGTGAGCAGCCCAGAACATCACATTTCGTTTTTGGTGCGTTTCATATTTTTTTAAACATGTGGAACTCTAAGTACTCTGCGCCTTGGTCCATTCACTCCAATGATCGTGACACATGTTAAAAGGAACCACCAGCTTTCATATGTTCTCATGTTAAAAGAAACCACCAGCTTTCATATGTTCTCATGTTAAAAGGAACCACCAGCTTTCATATGTTCTCATGTTCTGAACAAGGAACTTAAACGTTAGCTTTTTTACATGGCACATATTGCACTTTTACTTTCTTCTCCAACACTTTGTTTTTGCATTATTTAAACCAAATTGAAAATGTTTCATTATTTATTTGAAACTAAATTGATTTTATTGATGTATTAAGTTAAAATAAGTGTTAATTGTTAATTCAGTATTGTTGTAATTGTCATTATAACAAATATATATATATATATATAGAAATCGGCCGATCAATCTTTTTTTGGACCTCCAATAATTGGTAAAAAATCATAATCGGTTGACCTTGTTCAGAGTGTGTATTGAAGGTGAAGTCAGGTGCAGGAGAGCAGAGTGTAGTGAACAGGCACACTTTTTATTCTGGTCAAAATGACAGCACAAAGTAACATGAAATGTGCCCAAAACACGGAACATAGACAAAAAGTAATGCACGTAACAATATCCACAATATCAAAATACACGTAACACAAACAATCCTACACAAAGACATGATGGGGAAGAAAGGAATAAATACATATGAATTGATTGGGGAATGAAAACCAGGTGTGCAGGGAACAAGACAAAACAAATGGATTACATTAAAAATGGAGCGGCGATGGCTAGAAAGCCGGTGACGTCGACCGCCGAACGCCACCCGAACAAGGAGAGGAGCCGATATCGGCGGAAGTTGTAACAGACTTCTAATCTAGGGGGTTTAGGGTTAAGGTTCGAATTAGTGTTATGGTTAGAACTAGTTTCAGGGTTAGGAGCTAGGGTTAGTTTTAGGGTTAGGGTTGAGGTTAGGTTTTGGGGTTAAGGTTAGGGTTAGTTTGTGGTTAGGGAAAATAGGACTGAATAGGACTGTAGTTATACAAGACTGTGCGTGTGTGTGCGTGTGTGTGCGTGTGTGTGGAGGATGCTGGTGACTGCGGGGGAAAGTAACTGAATAGAAGCTGACAGAGGTATGAGGATGACTGAAGAAGCTGGCTGTTTTAATCCTTTTAGCTGGCGTCAGGGCACAAGAGGGACACGACACAGAGGGGATGTTTCCACACTAATCATCCATCAAATAAAGAACCATGACTTTCAAGGGCCCAAGGGGACATACATGTATACCACTGTTCAAAAGTTTGGGGTCACTTAGAAATATCCTTGTTTGTGAAAGAAAAACACATTTTTTTGTCCATTTAAATAACATCAAATTCATCAGAAATACAGTGTAGACATGGTTAATGTTGTAAATGACTAGTAGCTGGAAACTGCAGATTTTTGATGGAATATCTACATAGGCATACAAAGGCCCCTTACCAGCAACCATCATTCCTGTGTTCCAATGACATGTTGTGTTAGCTAATCCATGTTTATAATTTTAAAAGGCTAATTGATCATTAGAAAGCCCTTTTGCAATTATGTTAGCACAGCTGAAAACTGTTGTCCTGATTAAAGAAGCAATAAAACTGCCCTTCTTTAGACTAGTTGAGTATCAGGAGCATCAGCATTTGTGGGCTCGATTACAGGCTCAAAATAGCCAGAAACAAATAACTTTCTTCTGAAACTCGTCAGTTTATTCTTGTTCTGAGAAATAAAGGCTATTACATGTGAGAAATTGCCAATAAACTGAAGATCTTGTACAACGCTGTGTACTGGTTCTAACCAGAATAGAAAGAGGAGTGGCAGGCCACGGTGCACAACTGAGCAAGAGGACAAGTACATTAGAGTGTCTAGTTTGAGAAACAGACAAGTCCTCAACTGGCAGCTTCATTAAACAGTACCCGCAAAACACCAGTCTCAACGCCAACAGCGAAGAGGCGACTCCGGGATGCTGGCCTTCCAGGCAAAGTTGCAAAGAAAAAGCCATATCTCAGACTGGCAAAAAAACACAGACACTGGACAGAGGTACTCTTCCTAGAAGGCCAGCATCCCGGAGTCGCCTCTTTACTGTTGACGTTGAGACTGGTGTTTCTTGTCAATTTCTCACTTTCTTACTTGTCAGCCAAAGGTAAACCCAGAGAGAGAACCTTAATCTGCAGGAAAATGGCTGTGTCTTGGAAGTTTCACTAGGGTGCAATAGAAGGTGATGCGCAGTGCCCCCCTGCAGGCAGTCTGAATACATGAATAACTAAGCAGCAGCAGCCAGCTAATGACCACAGCACCTGGCCACAGGGCTCTGCTCTTCCGCCTACAGGGATAACATCACATTGTCTCTGTTGCTAACAATAACCAAGGATCTGAGGGTGAGAAGCTAGCTGCCTTCAGGCTACATTGATCTTGCAGTGTTGTCATCCATCCAGCACGTCTGGCAAAGTCTGAGCAGTAATTAATGAAGAGAAGCAGAGCTGTCTTTAACTCAATATACAGTATGTTAACCGTAATCTCTCCCATCCCTTTCAATCATTCACTTGCACATGCATTTCTCTCCTCCCTATAACCAGGGCTGTCTTCCTGAAGGGCAGAGTTATTCTGAGCTCGAGTTTGTGGTCAGCTGGTCATTTCCCTGTCTTGAATCTTCCTCACTACATTTTATCATCCTGTCACTGTACAGGACATAGCGCCTGTGGACACCTGGCATCGCCGCTTTAACAGAGTTACTGCAGCTATCCAACAGTCACATCTGGCACCGTTACAAGGACACACACTGGAATGCAATGTGATGGGTCATTGCAAAATTCCCATTCTGATCCCTATGTGCTTGATTAAATGGCTTCTATGGATTGTATGATGACACATTGTTAACTTGCTATATTAAATATGTTGTGCAGTATGAATCATTGGTACTGCATAACGGGACACATGTGATGGATAATACAGTGGGGCAAAAAAGTATTTATTCAGCCACCAATTGTGCAAGTTCTCCCACTTAAAAAGATGAGAGAGGCCTGTAATTTTCATCATAGGTACACTTCAGCTATGACAGACAAAATGAGAAAAAAAATCCAGAAAATCACATTGTAGAATTTTTTATGAATTTATTTGCAAATTATGGTGGAAAATAAGTATTTGGTCAATAACAAAAGTTTATCTCAATACTTTGTTATATACCCTTTGTTGGCAATGACAGAGGTCAAACGTTTTCTATAAGTCTTCACAAGGCTTTGACACACTGTTGCTGGTATTTTGGCCCATTCCCCCATGCAGATCTCCTCTAGAGCAGTGATGTTTTGGGGCTGTTGCTGGGCAACACGGACTTTCAACTCCCTCCAAAGATGTTCTATGGGGTTGAGATCTGGAGACTGGCTAGGCCACTCCAGGACCTTGAAATGCTTCTTACAAAGCCACTCCTTCGTTTGGGATCATTGTCATGCTGAAAGACCCAGCCACGTTTCATCTTCAATGCCCTTGCTGATGGAAGGAGGTTTTCACTCAAAATCTCACGATACATGGCCCCATTCATTCTTTCCTTTACACGGATCAGTCGTCCTGGTCCCTTTGCAGAAAAACAGCCCCAAAGCATGATGTTTCCACCCCCATGCTTCACAGTAGGTATGGTGTTCTTTGGATGCAACTCAGCATTCTTTGTCCACGACGAGTTGAGTTTTTACCAAAAAGTTATATTTTGGTTTCATCTAACATTCTCCCAATCTTCTTCTGGATCATCCAAATGCTCTCGAGCAAACTTCAGACGGGCCTGGACATGTACTGGCTTAAGCAGGGGGACACGTCTGGCACTGCAGGATTTGAGTCCCTGGCGGCGTAGTGTGTTACTGATGGTAGGCTTTGTTACTTTGGTCCCAGCTCTCTGCAGGTCATTCACTAGGTCCCCCCGTGTGGTTCTGGGATTTTTGCTCACCGTTCTTGTGATCATTTTGACCCCACGGGGTGAGATCTTGCGTGGAGCCCTAGATCGAGGGAGATTATCAGTGGTCTTGTATGTCTTCCATTTCCTAATAATTGCTCCCACAATTTCTTCAAACCAAGCTGCTTACCTATTGCAGATTTAGTCTTCCCAGCCTGGTGCAGGTCTACAATTTTGTTTCTGGTGTCCTTTGACAGCTTTTTGGTCTTGGCCATAGTGGAGTTTGGAGTGTGACTGTTTGAGGTTGTGGACAGGTGTCTTTTATACTGATAACAAGTTCAAACAGGTGCCATTAATACAGATAACGAGTGGAAAACAGAGGAGCCTCTTAAAGAAGAAGTTACAGGTCTGTGAGAGCCAGAAATCTTGCTTGTTTGTAGGTGACCAAATACTTATTTTCCACCATAATTTGCAAATAAATTCATAAAAAATACTACAATGTGATTTTCTGGAATTTTTTTTCTAATTTTGTCTGTCATAGTTGAAGTGTACCTATGATGAACATTGCAGGCCTCTCTCATCTTTTTAAGTGGGAGAACTTGCACAATTGGTGGCTGACTAAATACTTTTTTGCCCCACTGTATATGACGTGAATAACGATGTGAATTGTATTGCCTTAACTCCCCCCAGCTATGTAATGGAATTTTGCAAAGACACAAAGACAGAGAACCGGAGACAATTAGAATTGTCAGTATTCACATTCACAGACCGTGAAGCCCAGCACGTCGAGACTTGTGAAGGAAATGGACAGCTTCCGTGTCTGGATAGACCATGTGGTTACTGAGATCCGAGGGATGGAAAAGCGGCAGCCTTGATAAGGAATAGGGAAAGATGTGGTGAGCGAGAGACATTTCGTTCGGACAACGACGGAGGGAGCAGAGCAGACCATGTGAGGCAGTAGCTGAGGGAGAGGCGGCGAAGACCGCGAGGGAGGAGGCCTTTGACAGGGCAGCCGACTCAGCCGTAGATGGGGGGAGTGTAACAGGCCTTTGACAGGGCAGCCGACTCAGCCGTAGATGGGGGGAGTGTAACAGGCCTTTGACAGGGCAGCCGACTCAGCCGTAGATGGGGGGAGTGTAACAGGCCTTTGACAGGGCAGCCGATGGGAGAGTAGAGGCCACTATTGATGGGGTTTCCCCTCTGGATATAAAAACATACAGGTTATTTAAAGCCCAGAGTCAGCCTGCCCTGCCGCCATCCACCCCGCAGGCATAGACACACCCATTTGATTTATTACCGGCCCCACTACCCAGAGAGGAGAGAGGCAGATGAGAGATGGGAGGGTATAGGTGAAAGGAGAGTAGGGGAATGAATAGATGTCACGGCTGTGTAAGTATGAGGGTCTACCATGGAAGAATGTGTGAATGAGTGTGTGACTCATCGTGTGAGCGCTTGTGGTAACTTGTGTGTTGGGTTGGAGTGCAGAGACAAAGTTCTCTTCCTTTCACCACCTGTTCTGACACTATGGGCTCTTATGAAAATCCTTTTGTGTGTACAAAATGTGGGTGTAAGGCGTATGTTTGCGTGTGTGTAGTTGAATGACCCGACACTTTCTCGCTTTTGCGGAAACTAAATGAAGCTTGTTTGGCATCCCAATAAACACGCTGTAAAAGTTTTCCACCAAAGGGCCACGGCTCTGTGGCTCTTTTGTTCTGAGGGAAGTTTGGGAAGCAGCAGAGGGGAAATAGCCACAACCATGTGACCCATGAAGGAGATGCAGAAGTTATGGAGCAAAACAGACAGGGTTGGCTTAGATTATTGAAAACATGTTAACTACATTTCGTCTCCAATGTTTATTGAAAACATTAATAAAGTTGCACAATGAGCACTTCTTGTCTCTCAAATACATTGTTACAGTTGTTTGTTAGCTAGCTAGTGGATTTTTGCCATATTAGCATAGACGTGACATCAGTCAAACTACCTCATAACAAGACATGGTATCAAGAACAAGATAAAACTAGCTGAAATGAGACACCAACCATTCCCCACGTGGCAGTTTCTTGTCATTGTTGCTAGCTATCTGACCATCCAGAATCACAACACACTGCCTTCTGCCCCATTGAAGCATGTGCATCGTTTTCAAGACGTTCTCAGCTAATATTTGCATCCCTGTTTGTTCTCATAATGTCTGAGCAAGAACAGACATGCTTGACAGAAGACCCAGTTCTATATGTAGCAGTCAACCGCTGCCCATCTACACTGCAAGGTAAGGCATGCTGGAGGGAGAACTCCAATCTGAGGTAAACCCACACACCCTTCACTCGCAAACACACACTCTTAGAAAAAAAGGTGCTCTCTAGAACCTAAACGGGTTCTTCAGCTGTCCCCATTGGAGAACCCTTTTTGGTCCCACGTAGAACCATTTTGGGTTCCATGTAAAAACCCTTTCCACAGAGGAACCCGAAAGAGTTCTAAATGGAACCAAAAAGGTTTCTACTTGGAACAAAAAAAGGTTTCTCCTATGGGGATAACCGAAGAACCCTTTTCGGACCCTGTTTCCTAAGAGTGTAAAGACAAGGAGAGAGATGAGAATGAGAGAGTGAAGCACTGCTAGATCTGCAGGAATGGTCCTTTTACAGGAATCGATGCTGTGGCAAATCCAGAACAAGCAGCAGCCACTCTTCAAACTGTCTGTTCTATGATCCTCTTCCTTCCTGTCTCTATAGCTGAGATTCCTGAGATTTGATGTCCTCGTGCAACAGATGGCTCGAAACAAAAATGTTTCTACATCCACTATTAACAGGTCTCTCTGTCCAACAGGTGCTCTTCCTCATACTCCTCCTGATTCTTCTCTTCCCCACACTCTCTTTTCTATTCTTGCTGTTTTTGCTGTCTTTACTCTCTCCAACTCTTTCTTCTCCTGCCCTCTCCCACTGTACAATATCCCCATCCGGGTCTCTCCCACTCTCTCTTTCTCCGTCTCTCTCTCTTCCTCTCTCCCTCCGTCCCTGACCGTAGGACCATAAATTAGCACCAGTCTTTGACAGGGACATGTCCTCTGACCCAGAGAGCCGGGCTGAGCTGTGGCTCCCACCGCCCCCAAAATCACTCAAGTACAACCCACACCAATATCAACACCAAAGCTATCAGAATGACAAACACATGTTAGACTACATTAGAAAGAATGTCAAAATACTGTATCTTGCCTCTTTGATTCCCACCCACTCTCTTCCCCCTTCTCTTTAACTGTGTACATACTGCCCCCCACCCCACCCTTCTTGCTTTCATTCAGCCGTCGTTGCTGCTGAGTGTTGTAGCCGTGTGACGACTCCCAGTCCAGCCAACAGCCTCTTTATCACTGCAAACTGGGCCATAAACATTTCCGCCCCATAAACACACGTTACAATCCCTCCACAAAGTGAGGGGTTCTTATCTATTAGAGACTAATACAAGTTAAGTGGCTGGTTTTGAGTCCAGGCTAAGTTTTTTTTAAATACCATAACTGGAGGACATTTATATCAGGTCTGGAATAGTGAGAGGGGTTTTATTTTAAAAGCAGGGGTTTGTGGGAATGTGGTCAGAGTGGATTTAATCAGAAGAGTTTCAGAGGATTCCCTCACTTCCACAGAGTTGGAGTATACATTTTTAAAACTGTGCTGGAGCAAGCATAGCTCTGTGATTTTGGTTTGACCACAACCCTTTCTCTGAGACCCTATATAGGGCTGGGCCCGTAAACAGTTCCCTTGACCGCATGAGTCAGAGGCGAGGGAATGTGTGTCTCGCTGTGACCGTACACTCTGGTTTTGGGACTCTAGTTGATCTGGGAGCCCTTCATTAGTAGTTTGCTTAGCCAGAGCACCTGGTCTATAGCACTATAAACCAACAGACATTTGTGTAAAAAAAAAATATTTTGAAACTGACCATTCAGAAGCAAACATGTGGGAGAAGAGAGACCTATTTAGCTAACTATGGGTCCAATTTAAAGCTTTGAAACCAAGCCAGCGTGAGATGTTCCAAACTTCAAACGGTCTGAGAAAAGAAATGCTCAACTCATACGAAGTAGAGCACATCAGAAAAAAAGATTTGTAACTCGAGACCTGCACTCAATATATTTTCCTCAAACAAAACTCACCAGAATTAGGACTTCCCCCTTATGACTCGTCAAAGGAATGTCCATTGAGGATGTTCAACTGCCTGTGCAGCGGAAGCGAAACGGTGGGATGGGTTTTGCTGATTCATAACTCGTTACATTTCAGTTATCATCCTCAGAAGGAAGGGAACCTCACAGCTGTGATAAAGACCAGGCAGGGGTTAGAGGTCAGCAGTGAGTTATAACAGGACAGCCTGCTCTGCCTGCCAGGCAGCAAGGAACAGCAAACATGGGTAGGCTCAGAGGCTCTCCAACTCCAACTACCAAAGTCGAAGGGCTCAATTCAATCAGATCTATTTAAGCCAACATCCGTATCCCGGTTGTTCTGACGGTGTCGGAAGTCGAACTGTGTTAGAGCTGTCAAATCCACAAGTGCCTCCTGGCGGCAGGGTAGCCTAGTGGTTAGAGTGTTGGACTAGTAATTGAAAGGTTGCAAGTTCAAATCCCTGAGCTGACAAGGTACAAATCTGTCATTCTGCCCCTGAACAGGCAGTTAACCCACTGTTCCTAGGCTGTCATTGAAAATAAGAATTTGTTCTTAAATGACTTGCCTAGTTAAATAAAGGTAAAATAAATAAAATACCTAAAGAAGACATTGCCACACAGTGAGACATTAACAGAAATCCCATGCAGCCTTGTTTACGAGTTGGAACACTGGAATGTGAGATGCAATCCACGCCTCCATTATGATGATAAAACTCCTCATTATTTTGTTTAATGATTTTTCAATTTGAGCGTCATTATTTCTATATAGCCTACCCTTTCTCTTTCTGTATTTCTAACGTAGGGGTTCCCAAACTTTTTTGGCCCACTACCCCATTTTGATATCTGAAAATTCTCACGAGCCCAACCATGTGAAAAAAAATATGTAATTAACAGCCAATGGTAACTTCTTTATTTGGGGCTATGTCAGTCATTTGAAAAACATTCTAACACAGTATTTCTGATTGGCTTCTCAACTCACCATTACATATTTTTCATGCGGGGCTATGACAGTCAATTGCAAATTAGACAGACATAATTTATGTATCTTCTCTCACCACCACTAATGAAATGGGTGTGCTTAATGCATATCACGTCGGAGCTTCTCAAAGTCAGGGGGCGTGGTTGACACTGCGCATCTCATCTCTGCTGTCAAATCAAACTTGGATCGATATTTGGTTTTAATGCAGACGAGAGCACTGAATACATCTTCACACAGATGCACTACATTACTAAAAGCATGTGGACAGCAACTCGTCAAACATCTCATTCCAAAACCATTGGCAATAATACGGAGTTGGTCCACCCTTTGCTGCTATAACAACCTCCACTCTTCTGGAAAGGCTTTCCACTAGATGTTGTAACATTGCTGTGGGGACTTGCTTCCATTCAGTCACAAGAGCATTAGTGAGGTCAGGCACTGATGTAGGGTGATTAGGCCTGGCTCGCAGTCTGTGTTCCAATTCATCCCAAAGGTGTTCAATGGTGTTGAGGTCGGGGCTCTGTGCAGGCCAATCAAGTTCTTCCACACCGATCTTGACAAACCATTTCTGTAGTGACCTCGTTTTGTGCACAGGGGGCATTGTCATGCTGAAACAGGAAAGGGCCTTCTCCAAACTGTGTCCACAAAGTTGGAAGCACAGAATCGTCTAGAAAGTCATTTATGCTGTAGCATTAAGATTTCCCCTCACTGGAACTAACTAAGGGGCCTAGCCCGAACCATGAAAAACAGCCCCAGACCATTATTCCTCCTCGCCGATGCTTGGCATTGCGCATGGTGATCTTAGGCCATGGAAACCAATTCCTTGAAGCTCCCGACGAACAGTTATTGTGATGACAATGCTTCCAGAGGCAGTTTGGAACTCGGTAGTGAGTATTGCAACTGAGGACAGACGATTTTTACGATTTTTACGCGATATGCGCTTCAGCACTCGGCAGTCCCGTTCTGTGAGATTGTGTGGCCTACCACTTTGCGGCTAAGTCGTTGTTGCTCTTCACAATAACAGCACTAACAGTTAACCGGTGCAGCTCTAGCAGGGCAGAAATTTGACGAACTGACTTGTTGGAAAGGTTGCTTCCTATGACGGTGCCACGTTGAAAGTCACTGAGCTCTTCAGTAAGGCCATTCTACTGTCAATGTTTGTCTATGGAGATTGCATGGCTGTGTGCTCGAATTATACACCTGTCAGCAATGGATGTGGATGAAATAGCCAAATCCACTCATTTGAAAGGGTGTCCACATACGTTGCATATATAGTGTATGAGCTGGCTAAGGGTACCATGAGTTTTATGGTGCTTCAAGACCACTTGGAAAAATATGAGGTCAAATCACAACATCAGTGATCTTCAGGTTGGAAAGTCGGAGCTCTAGAAAGAGACCTGAGTTCCCGAGTTGGAATTCTGAGCTGAATCACTGTTTTTTTTTAATCCCAGTTGGAGCTCGTCTTTTTCAGAGTTCCCAGTTGTCTTGAATGCACTGAAATCTGAAGTCTGAGATTTCCAAGTTTCCAGTTTCTAATTCCCAGTTGTTGTGAACACGGCATTAATGCTCCAGAGGGAGACGACAGCAGGCCTATCCAATCACCATGGGAATGATTCAAGTGTCAAGTGCCGCCTTTTCCAATGATCTACGGGCACCCTCTAGTTGAATTCTATCTTTTAGATTTGAATAATCTTCATTTCGATTTTTAAGGTTAACCACATTTCAATGATTTTGAGACACAAAGACAATATTATAATATATATATATATATATATATATATATATTTTGGTAAATATGTTTTTTCAGAATATTGGAAAATCACCCGTGACCCCATTTTCATATCAGGTGACCCCACATGGGTCCCCTAGTTTGGGAACCGCTATTGTAACTTCGAGTGGGGCTTTGTGACAATGATGCAAGAGCAGCGGCTCACCAATTTGACTGCTCCAATGCAGTTCCACTTCTGACACCGCCAAAACATCTGCTATGCGGGTGTCTACTATCGCCGGTTAACACTTGATCTGATTGAACTGCAACATCGAGAGCATCCTGACCGGTTGCATCACTGCCTGGTACGGCAATTGCTCGGCCTCTGACCCTAAGGCACTTCAGAGGGTAGTGCGTATGGCCTAATACATCACTGGGGCAAAGCTGCCTGCCATCCAGGACCTCTACACCAGGCGGTGTCAGAGGAAAAAATTGTCAAAGACCCCAGCCACCCCAGTCATAGACTGTTCTCTCTACTACTGCATGGCAAGCGGTTCCGGAGCGCCAAGTCTAGGATAAAAGGGCTTCTCAACAGTTTTTACCCCCAAGCCAAAACACTTCTGAACAGGTAACAAGTGGTTACCCGGACTATTTGCATTGTGTCCCCCCCCCCCCCCCCCCCCCCCAACCAACCCCTCTTTTATGCTGCTGCTACTCTCTGTTCATAATATATGCATACTCACTTTAACCATACCTACATGTACATACTACCTCAATAAGCCTGACTAACCGGTGTCTGTATATAGCCTTGCTACTCTTATTTTCAAATATATTTTTACTGTTGTTTAATTTCTTTACTTACCCACACACACACACACACACACACACACACACACACACCTTTTTTTCCCCGCACTATTGGTTAGAGCCTGTAAGTAAGCATTTCACTGTAAGGTCTACTACACCTGTTGTATTCGGTGCACATGACAAATACATTTTGATTTGATTTGAATCTAAGCTAAAGACATCATAGACTAGCTAGCCATTCCCTATTTAAAGTGCTAGCTGTGGTGTTGCCATGGCAATCGATGAACAATGGGTGACAGACATAGCAATTGAGAATCTGTCATTTACAGCCAGACACAGAAATTGGTTAGTACACTCTGAGCCCTGGTCTAATACGTCCATCGCCAATGGAAACCCTAGTCACACAGAGTAAAAAACTGTCAGTCTTCTTTACCTCAAAATAACATTTCTGAAGCTTGTTTCTATGGTTACACATCTATAACTCAGTGTGTGTCTCGTCATCTATGGCATGGGGCCTAACTCATCTGGACCCACACAGTTCATTCTAGTTCCCCTCTGTCTGACACTGCACAACAATAGGAAGAGTCGTGTTCCATGTGGACCTACACTCTTAGGAAAAATCTAGAACCTAAAAGGGTTCTTCGGCTGTCCCCATAGGAGAACCCTTTGAAGAACCCTTTTTGGTTCCAGGTAGAACCCTTTCCACAGATAGTTCTACATGGAACCCAAAAGGGTTCTGTTCTACCTGGAACCAAAAAGGGTTATCCAATGGGGAAAGTCGAAGAACCCTTTTGGAACCTTTTTTACTAAAGAGTGTAGGTGTCGTGGCTGCAGTGGGATCTGGGTTTACCATGTATAATACACTGCATTCCTGAACCATGACTCATTAACATCCTGTCCTCATGCACAGAAACTTAGACCCACACATATGCCTTTAAAAATACATCTCATGCATCACACACACACACCTGACACCTACGCACATGCACGCACACACACACAAGTGCGCACATAAATCACACCCTATTACTGCAGACGATGACATGAGATTTGGTCACCAATGTTGACATTCTAACCCCATCGCTAAACTGTTGGGGTGGGAAGTGTGAAATGTTCATTTCACATTTTCCCTCAAACCTCAGCCCCCACAAAGATGCTCTAGTCACACCACATTCAGGGACAAGATCAGAGAGAAGATGACTTGAAGGAGAGGAAATGGACACTGGACAGCCATACAAAATGAATAAAAGCAGAATCACAAAGCTCCATGAAATTCCAAAGCACAAACATTACTGGATGGAGGTCATTTGGAAGACTTTTTAAACAAACACAAACGAACACTCATCCCACATGCAAACACATGAACCCACAAATAAACAAATACCAAAGAATGACTCACAGACCGAGGTCGCAGGTCTGTAAGTACTAACAGGAGTCCCTATGACAGTCGCCCACATTAAAAGTCTCATTGATGTGATCAAAGAGCAAACTGGAGCTGAACTGGAGCAGAATCGCAGCTAGATTCACTGGCAGCAGAATATAAACTAGATCTAATTAAAAGAGTACAACTGCAGTCAGAGGAATGTGTGTGGGATTTTTTTACAGACTTGGAAGTGGGATGAGGATGAGGTGAGACGTAATTGCATTGCAATGGGCTTTGGACACCTTAAAAGTGCTACTGTACATGACTACAATCCCTTACAATCGATTCATATTGTCTACTCGTTTAGAGGATTGGTTACCACACACCTATACATGTCTGCATAAACAAATGCACACATACAATGTACACAACACGACACACATATTGAACATATTTTGAAGGCTTCACTGATATATAATAACTATTTGAGGTACATACAGTATATTTGTCCTATTTCACAGATGGGCAAGAATGTATTATACAGGTGTGATTTGGAAATGTGTATTTTGCGTATCCCAACTCCCCACGAGACACCCTTGGAGAGTGGGGTCACAATCAGCCAGACCCTGGAGCAATTAAGGCTATGTGGCTTGCTCCGGGGAACAGCGGCAGATTTTATACCTTGTCAGCTCGGGGGATTCAAAGTAGCGATCTTTCGGTTACTGGCCCAATACTCTAACCGCTAGGTTACCTGTCGCCTGTGTTGTGGCGATGATGTGCTGTGTTCGGCATAGTGGCCTTGCTCTGTCTCAGAGTTGTCTCTACCTGTGTATTGCTGACTGAGTGTCCAGAGTCTAGAGCGGCTCTGCACTATTAAATAGCCATCATTTATTCAGCAGCCAGCCCAGAGCCCAGGCAGGCCAGGAAGTGATGGAGGGCTGGAGAGATACTATTTGACTGCCTGTTTCACTGCCTGCTCTCTGCAGCTTGGTGCGTGTATACAGTATATCTTTCAGCCCTGTGTTACAGCTCCTAAGCTAAGAGTAGATCACATCTGACTGCAGGGTACGAGCTTCAAAGCGTGAAACAAATGAATTAATTTTGATGGGCAATTTCTGCATACTCTTTACAGTTAGGGTTAAGGTTAGGTATTAACTCTGAATGGTTAAGGTAAGGGTTAAGGTTTGGGATAGACTAAAATCTCAAAAACAACTTTCTACCGCTGGATTCAAACTTGAAACCTTTTGAATCGGAGGCAATCTGCCTCCGATTCCAAAGGTTACAAATTTGAATCTAGCAATAGAAAGTTGTTTCTAGTTGTATGCCTTATCCAAATGACCTATCAAAACCAAAACCTACTTGAAGGTAACAGAGCTTCACTGTTGCTCCTAGAGGCCAGTTTCCACGTCCTGACGTCCTCAGCCAGGGATGGATGTCGAATACTGACCTGGCAGGTTAATGCCGCAGTACAAACCCCAATTTATCTCTCCCCATTAGTGGGGTCAAACTGTCTGGGATTAGGGGCTAGAGAGGGAGGAGCATGTCACCCATATAAACTCCAACAGAAACACACATAAAGTTAGTTGTAAAGGCCATCTGGTCTGTTGATAGGTTGCTTCCTTGTTGGAGCAGAGCGACACAAGGCTCAGATCTGTCCGTAACCCCCCTTACAGGCATCTCCTACAAGCACTAAAATGACCCAGCAGGATTAGGACGTTTTATTGAAGTCACAGTAGGTTCAAATATCTTTTGTCAGGAGATGTAAAAGAAACACCCCAATATATCCACTATCCCCCTTTTAGTCAGTCATTTTCTGCTCTCTTCTACCATCAACTCAATCCCTCTCCTTGTCCACTTGTACCTCTCCTCTATTCTTCCCCATCCTCCTCCTCCCTCTCTGCTGTCACTACTGGGGCTACAGTGGTTAGAGCAGATTCTGAGTGACAGAGTGAATCCTGCATGTCCTCTCCTCCTCAGTGGAGCTGCTCTTCTCTGCAGGGCCCGTCAGCTCAGTGAGGAGTCCTGCTGTTTCAGTCAGAGGGAAACACTAACAATCAGTCCACCACGCCCTCCCATCTGTCCCCCTGCCTCTCAGCTCCCCTTCCCTTAATCATACCTGTCCCCCAAACAGCATTTCTTTTTTCATTATTTTCCAACAGTATTGATAAGGTCTCCAGCACAATAAGGAATAATTTGTTATATTCCAATTTCAGCTTACACGGTTTAATTAAAATCGGAAATGGACCACCTCACATGCTGTTAGGAACGATTAAATAAAAGCCCCAACTCACTCCATGGAGCAGACAATATTATTAGTCATGGGATGACTTTACCTCCCAGGATGGGTTTCTTCGCTCTCAGTGTGAAGTGTGCCCATGAACACATCAGCCAAGTGGATGAGCTGTCCATTATTTACACACAACTTAAAGGTTAACTCAATCAATTGCCTCGGCAGACAGGTGTTGAGGAGAGCAAGAGAGAGCGAGAGATAGAGGCTCTCAGTTAGTTCGTTTAACTAGAGGCAAGTGTCAGGGAATAAGGAACAAAATCCAATGGGATGGTAAATACTGTGCCTGGAACATCAAGCAGGCTACGTTTTGCAGCTAAGTGCAATAAGCCCAACCCCTCACCACAGGATTGAGTCCACACTAGTGCTATAACACAGTGGGGTGGGGTAAAAGACAATCACTAACGCTGGGGTGGGGACAGATCCTCAGTCCAGTTAGTAGTAGGTGTTAAGTTGCAGTAAAAGGATACATGCTGTAGAGTATGGATTAAGGCACCTTCCCTTTATTGATCTGACTGTACTTTGTTTAGGCATGAATCACAGCTTTCTGCCAGACAAAGATGGCTGGCGCTGTGCAGAGCAACTGTGCAGAGCTTGTGTAACTTGTTCTTACTTTTCATCAAATAGAGGGTCCTATTTCTGACAGGGGGCCCGCCCCTATTAGCCGGGCATCATGGGTAAGTGGTGGCGGCTGTAAGGCAGACGTAATTGAGCATTAAAGCTCTCTAAATCTGTCTGCACATGGGCGGACGGAGAGAAACTACAGGATCAGACATTATGATAGGCTCTCCCAGAAGGAGAGGTTTTACTTTGACGCCAACTGCCAAAAGAGGGAAACCGAATACCTCCAGGAATCTCAACAGAGGCTAACCAACGTTACTGTCTAAGACTTTAAATGATAACTCACATGTTGTCCCAGTTGGTGGCGGGATGTGTTGGCAGTCCCCCACATCCCAACAAAGCCCATTCAGTCAGTGCGGTCAGACTACCTGTGGGTATTTCTGTGTAACTGGCTTTGAGATCAACTAGTCCTGCACAGCAATCTGAGGAGGCTTCAGAGACCTTCATGTGATTGCACCTATAGGAACATAGTCCTCCCTCATATCACTATGAAAGGCAGAACTGACAGCAGACCAAAATAAATCCTTCTCATGGTCTTCTCATCAACACATACAGAGGAAACAGGACAACAATAAAATACGGCATACCAGCATTTATGAGCTCGTATTATAGCAACTGTTTTTGGCTACGTTGACACCAAATTTTGTCTGGTCAAGGCTGATGGCAGTCTTGGCCTCCACCAATGAAAAGTTAAGGAAAGGAAATTCAATTTCAATAAATTATCCAGAAACGCAGATTGCCTAAGACTTGTTTTTATTTACTTCAGTGCTTTTATTAACCTATTACAGACATGCACCTACATTTGGTTTGCATGACACACTTGTGTCTTTAATACACACCAAACACACTCATAAATACACAGCGCCCAATGGAATCTGGGCTGCATTACATTAGGGAGAGCAGAGCTAGGTTCTTTAATGTAGCCGAGGCCTGGTCCTCCTCACCATTCGTTCCACTGACAGACCAAACCAGGGCCGATGTCGGCACTCTGTGGGCGTAAATAGGGGCCTCTTTCTCTAATAACGAAGCACATAGCATGCCACAGTCCCTCTCAACCTAAAGCCACAAACAGCTGCTTCTGGTGCATCTGGCCGACTGCTTAGAGAGGCACAGATCGCCCAATGATGTCAGTCTGTTTGTCCCACCCAAAAGGCTACAGGGTGACTTACGGCCACTCCCTGGAGAGAGGGCAGTCAAACTTGTTTCCAGGTTGGAAGGAGAGGGAAGGAAATAGGGGGTTTGTCAGTGGTGGTCAGTCAATTCCCCAACTCTGTTGTCTGCTCCACCCACATCTCCTTCCTGTGGTCTCCGGACAACAACATAACAATCTCTGAAAACAACGTTAAAGTCACACACACTCGGGTTTAAGAAGCTAGAATTAAACAGAAGGCTGCTTTAATGGCAACAACCACAGCAAGATTGCCCAATAGTGATGCCCCATTGACAGACAAGACCAAAGGCATTCCATGCCTTGCTCAAATGTAACATTACTGCCAAACAGTAATAACAACGTCTTATATAAAGCTAAAGTCTGAGATTCTGTCAGCTTAGCTGTTGGCTTCACATGGAAAGACTTGCAGGCAGTACCGAGTTCACATCAACAGCCACTGAATCAGAGCTTTTTGTAAACTGTTGTGATGCTCTATTTTTTTAATGCTTAAACTCAGAAAGGAGCAATATTTCAACAATCTACTAGTCTCTGTAACAGCTGATGTTATGCCATCAAAACGTTCACAGGAGCCATGTGCCCCTGAGGCCATATTCATGGCAAGCAAGGTCCTTCTTCCACTTAGTTCCAGTGAAATATGCAGTCTCCGAGTGTGTCTTGGAGGATTTGATATGCAAGAAAAAAACATATTTCCAATTCACACATGCGTATAATACACACTAGATGTCGACCGATTATGATTTTTCAACACTGATGCCGATACCAATTATTGGAGGACCAAAAAAAAGCCGATACCGATTAAACGGCCGATTTTTTAAAATAGATTTGTAATAATGACAATTACAACAATACTGAATGAACACTTATTTTAACTAAATATTTAAAAAAATAAAAATACATTTAGCCTCAAATAAATAATGAAACAGGTTCAATTTGGTTTAAATAATGCAAAAACAAAGTGTTGGAGAAGTAAAAGTGCAATATGTGCCATGTAAAAAAGCTAACGTTTCAGTTCCTTCCTTCAGTCCCTGGACGGACTGGACAGCCAAAAACAAATGACACAAACCAACCCTAACTGTCTCAAGATCTTAAGTAAAATGGTGATGGACGCTGGTTATTGATACATGATCCTCGACATACAAGATAAGATCTAAACCTGTGTGATGGTGCCATACTGAACACTATGCAGACCTCTGGGTATCAGTCATATTATCCGTTATCACAGTGGTGAGTCCCGAGTGAGCTCTGCAGAAGGCTGACAATTCAATTGAGAGATTAGGACACCAACAAGCAAACAAGAATGGTCTCTTATCTCTTAACCTTTTCAAGTGTGAGTCCCAAATATCTCTCCCCAGCGTGAGTTTCTTTATGCGTGAGATGTCAGAATGCACTCACTGTTCCAAAATGTGATTGTTACGCAACAGGAAAGACCGTGCTGCCCTCAGGCTTTACTGAGCAGGACAAACTTCTCTCTTCGAAGAGAGTCCAAGCACTTCCCCAGTGTTTCCCCAAATCAAGTATGCAGACATTTGCGCAGTCTTGCACAAATGTTCCCCCCCTGGCACATTTTCTGGCTGGGGCTCGCATTGTCTTTATTGTTGTTTTCCTTACAAATAATAACTTTGGACATGTGTGTGTTCCTATCAAAGTAAGTGCCTTATTTTCTGTATATCATGTTGTTGTTTCTACTGTAGCATACCGTATGTATGGAGCATAATGTATTTACTGTTTTATTCACATGTTTTCAAAGACTGGTGACAAATCATGCATTTCAATTCTTGCATAGATTGTAATGAACACATATGATGTGTGTAAAAAATACTTTTTTGAACATTGTATGGGTTAAGAACAGCTAATGTTAAGCTATTTGCCAACTAAGTGTGACGCCATGTTTGTTGACATTATACTCCTTCCAGTTCTCTGCTGCCAATGACTGGAACGAACTACGAAAATCTCTGAAACTGGAAACACTTATCTTCTTCACTAGCTTTAAGCACCAGCAGTCAGCGCAGCTCACAGATTACTGCACCTGTACATAGCCCATCTATAATTTAGCCCAAACAACTACCTCTTTCCCTACTGTATTTATTTTATTTATTTATTTTGCTCCTTTGCACCCCATTATTTTTATTTCTACTTTGCACATTCTCCCACTGCAAATCTACCATTCCAGTGTTTTACTTGCTATATTGTATTTACTTTGCCACCATGGCCTTTTTTTTGCCTTTACCTCCCTTCTCCTCACCTCATTTGCTCAAGTCGTATATAGACTTGTTTCTACTGTATTATTGACTGTATGTTTGTTTTACTCCATGTGTAACTCTGTGTTGTTGTATGTGTCGAACTGCTTTGCTTTATCTTGGCCAGGTCGCAATTGTAAATGAGAACTTGTTCTCAACTTGCCTACCTGGTTAAATAAAGGTGAAATAAAATAAAAAATAAATACAATGCTTTCTGGGAGTCACGTAAACGTCTGTCAGACCAAAGATGTTATAACAAAATGAGGTGAAGGGATAGTTCGCTCATTTTCCGTGTAAACTTCCGGAAGTGAATGAAGGGAAGTGAATGATGGTAGACGACACACCCCCTTCAACATGCATACTGCAAACAGACCAAACTCATCTTGTCTCCTCTTCCTATCTTTGTTTGGAGCGGAAAAACAAATATGGCGGCGTGCACAAACAACCCATCGTCGGATCACTTCCAATTTTTTGGAACGTTTTTTACTAAATTATTTCGATCAATGGTGAGCTCACCTGTGATGTGACGAATTGCAAAATAGTAATTGCTATTAGCTCATTCATATTATGGTTTCTGTCAGCCCGAGCATCAGCGCTAGGTTTGGATGATTGTGTTATGCTGTCGATACTTCTGTGAATGTCTGAACATTGCATCCAAAAATAAACGGGTCACATTCAGGACATAACGTTGTAAGGACTGTGTTTATGCTAAATGTTTCTGTGAGAAAACAGTGTGGCCAGCTCAAACGCTGACTGGACGTTCTAAATAACTGTTCTAATCGGTTTGAGCGTACGCTGCAGGGACCACTGCAGGGACCACTGTAGGGACCACTGCAGGGACCACTGTAGAATGATCACACCTGTGTGTTGGTACTTGTCAAAGCGTTAATGAGCTTCTGGATCAGTCATTAAGCCAAGCCTCAGACTGTAAAACCCATCCTAAGACATGAAGACAATAA
Source organism: Oncorhynchus mykiss (assembly GCF_057628025.1). Classification (NCBI taxonomy): domain Eukaryota; kingdom Metazoa; phylum Chordata; class Actinopteri; order Salmoniformes; family Salmonidae; genus Oncorhynchus; species Oncorhynchus mykiss. The sequence continues at coordinate 13,140,676 of NC_143047.1, forward strand.
GCATGGTCATGGGGCTGGCTGGGATAGCACTGCAATAGGAGCTTCTATACATTATTCCGTCATAGGGTCTCTGTCCCTGACCATGAATTTACCAGCGCAGAGCTGATAGAAGAAATGGCTCCTTAAACATGTATTAACAGTCATTACTTATTGCACCCAGTGCCACAGAGGTCTACTGATGTCAGCTCTGATTGGTCACTTGTTTTTCTTCTGGACACGTCTTCCAGTCGGGAATAAATAACAATATGTATAGATCTCCTGTTGACAGCAACTTGACTTCAAAGCCCAAAGGCATGTCAGTCAAATAACTGGATTAGAGAGAGAGAGGGTAGGGGGGAGAGAGAGAGCGAGTGATAGAGAGAGCAAAGGGAATGGAGAAGGGGGTTTGAGGGGAGAGCAAACACCAGGAGAGAGTAAAGAGCTGGGTGTGGAGGAATGGAATGTATTTAGCGAGAATGATTGTAGGTACACTGTCAATTTGGCATGCAGGCTACATACCAATTGCTCTTTATTGCACCGAAATAAACACAGTACAGCCTCCAGTATTTATCCTGGACATTCACTAAAAGAGTAGCCGAGCTACACTTAACCACTACTACTCTATGAGCCATTGTTATAGTCTGACATTGTTTATGCAAGGGTTGAGATGTGTGTAGAGGTATTGGAGGATGTTGATATTCCACACAGGAACTTAGACAAAGGAGAGGTATTTTCAAAGCCAAAAGCACAGTCTACTCTACATTAAGCGAAGAGTCTTTGGGTTTTCAGAAAAGCGGTACATCAATCCTGTGTAGTTATTGTTATTACTCACACACACACACACAGATTCAGAATATCAGTTCACAGACCCACAGTCTGATGCATGTGGCACGCAAGCAGATGGGTATCTGCCTTCCTAAAAATGGGGTGTTGCCATGACAACCACACGTGGTGGCGTTGTACATCTGTATGTGTGCATGTGTGCGTGTGTGCGTGTGTGTTTGTGTGTGTGTGTGTGTGTGTGTGTGAGTGAGTGAGTGAGTGAGTGAGTGAGTGAGTGAGTGAGTGAGTGAGTGAGTGAGTGAGTGAGTGAGTGAGTGAGTGAGTGAGTGAGTGAGTGAGAGAAGAAACCCACTAGAGATGGGAATTATCTCAGTATTTGGGTCTGTCTGTTTAGCTGCCCCATGCATCAGGGAGCCATTAAGTAGCTTACTAAAGCAAGCCCAGTTAGTGTTAGGACATTCATTCAGGGGGTTATGTGCCTGAATGTGGGGAGTAAGGTTGTAACGAAAAGATCAGCTGGACTCATCCCCATCATCCTCATTCTTGTCATCTTCATCAACAGTCATCCAGTAGGTAGGCAGACTATAGTATGCTAAACAGGGACATCACTGGGGTGGACTACAGCCAGAGTGGCCAGGGTTTCAGTGAGCATGTCTCACTTAGCCCCAAGCCTGGTTAGTCAAGACAGGAGCATTGAGAAAAGAAGCGGAATAAAGGGGAGAAAGAGAGAAATCATGACATCTGTGGGCGACAAGAGACCTCAAGATTATTTTGAAAAAAGGTGGAGGTGGAGAAAGGGGAACATGGTGAGAGTTATTGGGCCGGCTGTACTGTAAATCCATTTTCACTTTTCCGCAAGATTTTCTTTAAATGCTCTCTATTGTAACTATTTTTAAAACGGAAACCAATATGCGAAGATGACAACCTACCATTATAATTTAGAGTGGTGGGATTTATGGTGGAAGAATATTTTCTGTGGCCTTGGAGTTGCTATTACAAGTGTGGAAAATGTGAGAGTGACCTGGGCTTAACAAAATGTGTCTGGCCTCACGTTAACACTGTTTTGAAGTGGGAGGCCAAGGGTGTTTTTTAAAGATGGGTGTAAAGGCAGATGGCCCAGACCCAGACCCAGCCTGGAGGAAAAAAATATGTTATGTTTTTAAAAACCTGAAGGCTATATCCATTCAATCAAAACCGCTTGGTATGTTTGGGAAGGGGAAAAGAAATGAAAGGGAGAGGAAGAGGGATACATGGAGATAGAAAGAGGAATGGAGTTCACTTGAAAACAAACCATAATAAACATGTCCCATTGATTCAATGTCACTTTCACAGTACTATGGAAATATAACAACAAAAAACAAGTAATGCAGTACCCTAAAATAAGATTATACAGCATAGTAGGCTACAGAGCTGGCATCATCTTCTGGGAAACACCCATTCCTTACAAACAAACAAAATTAAAAAGAAGGGAAAAGATGTCATGTAACAATGGAATTTCCAACAAAGTAGGCCTACACAAAATATATATATATATATTTAGAAAAAGATCAAGCAGAGATTTCCAGTCCTGTAGAACGAATTAACTCCCATGCTGATGTTAACACTGTAGCGCTAGTTCTTTGACAACAATGACGGCACAAAACTTTCAGCAGATGGATTCGCCAAGAAGGATACCTCTGAATGTAAAAAACGTGTCACTCCACAAACTTGTTATTCTGTGTCATTCAACGGTCTCATTCAACAGTCCTCTAAAATTGTCGTAGCAAATACTGTAGTGTAGCATGATTGTTTCTTCAATAAGAGGTACAGTATCAATCAAACTTCTGAACTTCGCACTTTGTTGTGAGATTGTAACACACGCGCCTCGTTATTAACGAGTTATAAGTGCTTCAATGCAGTTCATAAGCAAAGCCATTTCACAGTGGAAATGTCGGTCAACTCAAACAGAGAATAATTCACTCCTGACAGCTATAATACTACCAGCGAGCTAGGTGCAGTGACGAAAAAATAATTCCATTATATTAACTTCATGGTGTGGTAATTCTGTAGAAAAAGCGAGCAATAATGGGTTTGTAACAATGTATCAACATTGTCAAGTTAAGTCAACATACAGACAAACGTATTATATTTATTCACGAATGTTGAATAATATCCATGCACACACAAGGACAGAAAGGGATCAGACTGGGCTTTCCTGCATGGAATTCTGCCGTGTTGTCTGTCATTTGACACCCCGGTGTTGAAAGCAAGCTGTGGCTTTTAAGTGAAACTAGCTGTCCACTGCAGAAAAAAATACATATATGCACATACCTTTATAATGGCACAATTTCAGTTTATTCTAAATGCCACTTGATGCGATATTTGTTGGATAGAAGTCGCTATCCTCTCTTCGCTAGTCTTAACGTCATTCTTCCAACAGGAATTTCTCCTTGGGAATTGGAGGTACGGCTGACCGGGTGGGGAAGCGAAAATGGGTGGGACTTGGAGACGAAGCTTTGAAACCGTCCATCCAGCCTACTGAGAGTTTGAAAATTTGCTTAAATATGGAACGCCGTTTGTGTTTTTGCTGTCAAAAAAATATACACGTCAAATAACACTATCTGACGTGTCAAATAAGCATGTTGACCAATCAGGACCCGAATATGACTGCACGTCACATACTAATTGAACACGTTAATTCATTGTCGACGTAATTATTGCACATTGATTACACTATCACTCGCGTTTCATAGGTCACAACGATGCACGGAAAACGTATGCTATGACGCTGGTCATGTGTCTACGAGCGTAGACACACTTCCCCAAGCTCTGGACAGTGCTGGTCGTTAAAAAGCTAGCTAGCTGATGGATTCAAACAATGTTCTTCAACAAAAACATAGCAAAACGAGATCATCTGTTTCAGTAGCTATAGTTAGCTATCTATCTAGCTAAGTGTCATCATCTAAAATACCCCTAATGTATAAGACGGTTCTTATTTGATTAATGGTGGTCGGACCCACCTATGTGAAGCTAGCCACAATAGTGGAATTTGCCGTTTGCCTTCAAAATAAAAGTATCTCACTGAAAGTCATGCAAACAATACAAATAGTGGAATCATGCCATAATGGAAGAGATCCTGCTAAACGAGGTTGGAATGTTCTTTTATAAATCAACAAAAGGCAATCATTTGTTAATTTGACAAAAATATGTTTAAATCACACTGGACGTATTAGACTAGAATTGCATTGAGGGCATATTTATTTCTCTTTACAGCCTTCCCTATGGGTTGTGGATCATTGACAGTCTACTCAGTGACACCCAGAGAACCTTTAGCGTCGTAGCTCTTATTGCGGGACTCTGAAACCACTGTGAATTGAGCCACATTTATTGTACCAGTCCACCTACTATGTTGTATTGAACACTATTCCAGAGGAAAACAATACAACGTGGATGTGTTGGAGCCTGATAACTCACGAGGACTTTGGGGAAAAATGCACTTGGGTAATGAGTAGGCTGATAGCCCATTTCATTGATCCCCAATCATTAGGTAAGGCTGTACAGTGCAATAAGAATGTCAATATGCACATTAGACTGACTGTGGAGGTGATTTCCCACAGTCAAAGTCCTGCAATAAGAGCTACGACGCTAACATTTCCGTAAACTCTTCACAGTTGTGTTCTCTGGGTGTCACCTAGTAGACTGATACCCAATTTCATTGCTCCACATTCCAACACTCACACCATGTTTAACATGATCAAGTCTAAATATGGCATGATTTCAACAATTGTAGCCTTTTGCATCACTTTTAAAGAGGGACTTTTATTTTAAAGGTGAACCGCAAATTCCACTATTGTGGCAAATAGTTATTGTGGCTAGCTTCACAACACATAACCCGGTCCGGTGTAAAGACCCTGGGTTTATAAACGAGGATATAGACTCGGCCGCTTGAGCATGCTTTTGGGGCACAGTCGATATCAAATGAAATCTAATTTTATTTGTCACATACACATGGTGAGCAGATGTTAATGTGAGTGTAGCGAAATGCTTGTGCTTCTAGTTAGTGCTTCGAGTCAGATAGTGCAGTATTATCTAACACGTTCCCAACAACTACCTAATACACAAAAGTCTAAGGGGTGAATGAGAATATGTTCATGTAATGATATGGATGAGCGATGGCCGAGCGGCATAGGAAAGATACAATAGATGGTATAAAATACAGTATATACATATAATATGAGTAATGTAAGATACAGTTGAAGTCAGAAGTTTACATACACAAATACATTTCAACTCAGTTTTTCACAATTCCCGACATTTAATCCTAGTAAAAATTCAATTTTAGGTCAGTTAGGATCACCAGTTTATTCTAAGAATGTGAAATGTCAGAATAATAGTAGAGAGAATTATTTATTTCAGCTTTTATTTCCTTCATCACATTCCCAGTGGGTCAGAAGTTTACATACACTCAATTAGTATTTGGTAGCATTGCCTTTAAATTGTTTAACTTGAGTCAAATGTTTCGAGTAGCCTTCCACAAGCTTCCCACAATAAGTTGGGTGAATTTTGGCCCAATCCTCCTGACAGAGCTGGTGTAACTGAGTCAGGTTTGTAGGCCTCCTTGCTCGCATACACTTTTTCAGTTCTGCCCACAAATTTTCTATAGGATTGAGGTCAGGGCTTTGTGATGGCCACTCCAATACCTTGACATTGTTGTCCTTAAGCCATTTTGCCACAACTTTGGAAGTATGCTTGGTGTCATTGTCCATTTGGAAGACCCATTTGCGACCAAGCTTTAACTTACTGCCTAATGTCTTGAGATGTTGCTTTAATATATCCACATAATGCTCCTACCTCATGATGCCATCTATTTTGTGAAGTGCACCAGTCCCTCCTGCAGCAAAGCACCCCCACAGCATGATGCTGCCACTCCCATGTTTCACGGTTTGGATGGTGTTCTTCGGCTTGCAAAACTCCCTCTTTTTCCTCCACACATAACGATGGTCATTAGGGCAAAACAGTTATATTTTTGTTTCATCAGACCAGAGGAGATTTCTCCAAAAGTATGATCTTTGTCCCTATGTGCAGTTGCAAACTGTAGTCTGGCTTTTTTATGGCGGTTTTGGAACAGTGGCTTCTTCCTTGCTGAGCGGCCTTTCAGGTTATGTCGATATAGGACTCGTTTTACTGTGTATATAGATACTTTTGTACCTGTTTCCTCCAGCATCTTCACAAGGTCCTTTGCTGTTGTTCTGGGATTGATTTGCTTCCAAGGATGACTTGTGGATGTCTACAATTTTTCTTCTGAGGTCTGGGCTTATTTCTTTTGATTTTCTCTTTGTCAAGCAACGAGGCACTGAGTTTGGAGGTAGGCATGGAAATACATCCACAGGTACACCTCCAATTGACTCAAATTATGTCAATTAGCCTATCAGAAGCTTCTAAAGCCATGACATCATTTTCTGGAATTTTCCAAGCTGTTTAGAGGCACAGTCAACTTAGTGTATGTAAACTTCTGACCCACTGGAATTGTGATACAGTGAATTATAAGTTAAATGATCTGTCTGTAAACAATTGTTGGAAAAATTACTTGTGTCATGCACAAAGTAGATGTCCTAACCGACTTGCCAAAGCTATAGTTTGTTAACAAGAAATTTGTGGAGAGGTTGAAAAACTGACTCCAACCTAAGTGTATGTAAACTTCCAACTTCAACTGTATGTAAACATTATTAAAGTGGCATTATTTGGAGTACATTGTATAAAGTGACTAGTCATCAATTTATTAAAGTGGCCAGTGATTGGGTCTCAATGTAGGCAGCAGCCTCTCTGAGTGAGTGATTGATGTGTAGCAGCCTGATGGCCTTGAGATAGAAGCTGTTTTTCAGTCTTTGATGCAACTGTACTGATAGCGTGCTGATATTCGGGCTAGAAGATCGAGGCTTCGAGACCTGCTCCCTGCCAGTTTCATTACAGTATAGTAGTCAGATGAAGCTAGCTGGATGGCTACCTAGCTAATTCTCACATGGATTACTAAATCATTGCTATGAATATTGAAAATAACTGCAGTTTCTGTTGTTTATTGTTTTCAGGTTGGTTGCATTGGTGCTAGCTATGTACTAAGCTAAAGCTAGCTAGTTACCCCAGAAGTTGCTAACATCTGTATCAAAGATATTTGCAAACCTTTTTGATCCTGCTCGTTTGATCCTGATCTAATATCAAATGCTTACACAGACGTTTTCACATTTGGTCGAACAAATCATGCCTTATTACTACCAACACGGTATTGTGCAGCTTTGACAGTGATTGTAATGGTGGCGCTTGGCTTCCACGTGCAAATTCAGCACACACAACATTCTATAATAGAATTGTGTTATTTGACGTGCATCTTTTTTGACACGCAAAGACCCAAACGGCGTTCCAATTTAAAAGGCCAATCGAATTGTGCATTCACACTTTGATTGGGCATAAACCACAAACCCTGTGCAAAGGTTGTAAAACCATTTAATTCCATCCTTTTTCATTAACATAGCAACTGTATCACTCACATTTTACAACATTGTATTTATGAGTCATGGTTAAGACCAGATTCCTTTTCACAAAAATGCATTGTTTAAACAGTCAAGGAGATAAGAAGAAATAAGTAAGGACATAATGTAGCCAACTGTGAATATCTGTAGCCTACCCCTTGTAGAATGGAAGTATGGGAAAAATATCCTTGATTATATAATCATATCCATGGTTAAATAAACAGCCAATGTAACTGTAACATGTTTTACTGCATTGCAAATGTCTATTACATATCAAAGACAACGTGTTTTTCTTTCAACTTTTTAAGGAAGAGGATCCAAGCTTTCTCTCTTTATGTAGGCTATAACTTCACAGAGTGCGCCCTAGATAAGTCTATGGTGTGTGTGCTTTCTCACCAGTACCCTTAACTGTTTTTTCAGTGCATTACATCAGCTGCACTGTTGGAACTCAAACATCTTCCTTTGATAAATGATGTATGTGATCTCCGTTCTCCAGAACATTTGTGGCAAACACATCAAGTGATGCTAACATTTCGACACATTATACGCTCTTTCAATGGATTGAACATATATCACCACCAAACTGTTAGATCTTAAATTACCCCAAAATTGGGTGTATCCATGGAGACTATAACACTTAGCAGGGTGCTAGATCCACAAAAAAGGCTTCAGCTGATTGATGAGGGCAGGCGTGGATTACTCTTTACACAAACTCTGCAGTACAGAGAGAGGGCCTGCTGCCAAAGTAACTCTCTCTCCCTAGTCTATCATTGTCTGTGGGAGCCTGTCCATCAGTGTGGTGTGGTCTGCACCCCTCCCAGGGAGACAACCAGGGAGCCAGAGGGGGTCAATTAAACCAAAGGGACTGAGGAGAGACCATAAAACCCCTGCCAGAAAAAATATTGTATTAATTTAAGGGGAGATGTTAATATCTTGCAGAAATCTATTCCATATGAGTAGGGGCAAAGAGGATACTAGCCTCTATTACTCTATACTAGAATATTAGTGTAATCGTCTTTAGCATGAGGTTTAGCTATAACTAGTGCCTATAGGTTTTCCTGGTTGGGTCAAGAGGTCAGGAAAAACTCCTGACTCTACCCATAAGGTGTTGTATTGGGCGGACCTGAGGTTAGAGGTGAAGGACGAGGTGGAGGTGAGAAGGTGAGCGACAGATAGAGGCACACCCCTTCAAATCAATGATTTCATTGTGTTATGTATAATCCTGTCTAACTCTTATCTGTTATAACAATTGAAGCTTTTCTTCACCCTGTGGGGGAAGAGGGGGTGGTGAAGAATGCTTCAGAGACGAGTGCAACAATATGGAGGCCAAGGTCAGAATGACATGTGCACTGTCGTGGGCGCTCTGACTGCACTCCTCTCTCACAGCACTCTCTCTCATCTTCCCTAGGGAGCCGAGCAGGCCCACAGGCCTTCTCAGGATGATTGTTAATAGCTGATGATGAGGTCACTTCCCCTGGGGTTTCCTCTCAGTCTCCACACAGCCAGGAGACTCACATAACTGTGGTCTGGGTGGGGGGACTAGGACACTGATAGAAATTATGAAAGGGGGAGTCCATCCTTTTTCTAACCCATTATTACTACAGGTTTCCGTTGCTACTCAATTTGTTTTGTTTTGTTTGCCTGGCTGATTTTCATTTTTGCAAGTCTCAGCTGGACTGTACAGGAAGTATGAGCATTATTTATTTACATTATCAACGTGTAAAACATAACAGGACATAACATTGCACTGTCACTTCTAGTCAGCCATCAGCTTTGAACAAGGGATGGGAGAAGACCATCCAAACAAATCAAGCAGGGGATTCTTCAGGAAGAGAGCCTAGTATACTCTGTGAATAGCAAGAAAGGAAGAACCCTGTGAACACCAAGAAAGGAAGAAATAGTATTTCTTGTTCTTCCCTGCCTACTGCGCCACAGCCAGCAGCCCTCTCAAATGTTTGGGAAAATGCATGTAATACAAACGCACTTTCAGTCAAGCACATCTGCTCAGGCCTAGTTTATGCAGTATGGAGCAGGATGGGGCTAGGCGAAGAGGGAGGGAAGGGTAGATGGGGCCAGGGGGTTCTCCTCCTGTTCTTCCCCAGCCCAGCAGCTAGTCTCTGGGGCTCGCTGTGCTGAAAGATCAGCATGTCTTCTGTATATCTGGTTCATGAGAAGTCATACAAACCACAGAAGGAGTCATCATCATGTAGACATGAGTGAATATTCCACCCACACTCCTACTTACTCAAACATTCATAGAGTACATGCACACAAATAAGCACACACAAGTCCATGCAAAAAGTCGTGCACAGGTCGCTTCCAAAGAAAACAAATCAATGCTACGTCACATTGTGGAGCCCTGGAGTTGTTTTCAAAGCCAGGAAACTTTCACTGAAGAGCTGCCCAGACACAGCAGGGACACATCCAAGAAGAGGAGGAGGGATATGCGGAGTAGAGAAGAAGAGAGAGAGTGCAGATCGAGAGAGAGTAAGTAGAGGGGACACCTCAAAGTAGAGCTCGTAGAGAGAAGTTGTTAGGATCAGCGTGAAGGTGGTGTACACTTCAACAAGGATTCACATAGCCCACACAATAATATACTCAGATCTAGAGCAGAGCACAGAGACTTTCCTGGGCTAGCTAAGAAACTTAGATGATTCTGCTCCCCACCCAGTGCTACACAAGTTCACTTGATAGTTCGAAGCCAAGATGGCGTAGCAGTCGGACATGTTTTGTCTTGTCCCGTCCTGTCCCGTGTAAATATTGTTTTTTTTTAATATATTTTGTATATATTTTAATCTCACTTTCCATCTATGGACTGAATATACTCTCCTGCAACCCACCTCACCCAATGTGGTACAGATCTGCTATTTATTCTGCTATTTTTATACTTTAGAACCCCCATCAGAAGCTAGCCACCTAACTATCTACTAGCTAGTAATCAGTTAGCTACTGCTAGCGGTCTTCACCGTTAACTCGGACTCCAACGAGCCTCACTCGGCCAGTCTGCACAGCGCGATATCAACCCAGAGCATATCGGACTGCTTTTTCTCTACCACATCTCCGGATTCCTACTTCAAACTCTGAACCTTTACACCGGATCATCGCAGCTAGCTTGCTGCAATTCGAGTGGCTACACCTGACAAACATCTATGTCCCGAAGCAAGCACCAGTTAGCCTGGAGCTAGCCTCGAGCTAGGCCCATCTCCCGGGTAGCCGAAGAGGTCCACCAGCCAATTTTTGGGCTACAATACCTCTTTTGCCAATTGGTCTGGACCCTTTACTGCCAACACAGAGCCCCGCCGATCCATCACGACTGGTCTGCCGATGTAATCGTCCGAGGTGGTTTCAACAGGCTCTTCCGTTGCGAAGTCGCCGGAGGCCCATCTGCTAGCCCCGGCCCGCTAGCTGTCTGAATCTCCATGTCTCCAGCTTGCCTAGCATAGTAGCAACTACTGAATCGTCCCTCTGACTCATCTATTGCTACTCATTGGACGCTATGATCACTCGGCTACACATGCCTCTCCCTAATGTCATTATGCCTTGTCTATTGTTGTTTTGGTTTGTGATTATTGTCCTAATTCAATGTAGAGCCCCCAGCCCTGCCCAATATGCCATAGATAGCCCTTTTGTTCCAACCCCACAACTGCGGTGACCTCACCTGGCTTAACTGGTTCCTCTAGATACAAAACCTCTCTCATCGTCACCCAATACCTAGGTTTACCTCCACTGTACTCACATTCTACCATACCCTTGTCTGTACATTATACCTTGAATCTATTCTTCCAAGCCCAGAAATCTGCACCTTTAACTCTCTATTTCGAACGCACTAGACGACCAGTTCTTATAGCCTTTAGCCGTACCCTTATCCTAGTCCTTCTCTGCTCCTCTGGTGATGTAGATGTTAACCCAGGCCATGTAGCCCCCAGCACCACTCCCATTCTCCAGGCGCTCTCATTTGTTGACTTCTGTAACTGTAAAAGCCTTGGTTTCCTGCATGTTAACATCAGAAGCCTCCTCCCTAAGTTTGTTTTATTCACTGTTTTAGCACACTCCGTCAACCCAGATGTCCTAGCCGTGTCTGAATCCTGGCGTTTAGGAAGGCCACCAAAAATCCTGAAATTTCCATCTCCAACTACAACATTTTCTGACAAGATAGAACTGCCAAAGGGAGCGGAGTTGCAATCTACTGCAGAGATAACCTGCAGAGTTCTGTCATACTATCCAGGTCTGTGCCCAAACAATTCGAGCTTATACTTTTAAAAATCCACCTTTCCAGAAACAAGTCTCTCACTGTTGCCACTTGTTATAGACCCCGCTCAGTACCCAGCTGTGTCCTGGACACCATATGTGAATTAATTGCCCCTATCTATCTTCAGAGTTTGTACTGTTAGGTGACCTAAACTGGGATATGATTGTAGGATGGCCGGGGTGGCCATCCTACAATCTAAGCTAGATGCCCTTAATCTCACACAAATGATCAAGGAACCTACCAGGTACAACCCTAAATCCGTAACCATGGGCACCCTCTTAGATATCATCCTGATCAAATACACCTCTGCTGTCGTCAACCAGGATCTCAGCGATCACTGCCTCATTGCCTGCATCCGTTATGGGTCCGAGGTCAAACGACCACCCCTCATCACTGTCAAACGCTCCCTAAAACACTTCAGCAAGCAGGCCTTTCTAATCGACCTGGCCCGGGTATCCTGGAAGGATATTGACCTCATACTGTCAGTAGAGGATGCCTGGTGGCTCTTTAAAAGTTATTTCCTCGCCATCTTAAATAAGCATTCCCCATTTAAAAAACGTAGAACAATAACAGGTTCACCCCAGACTTGACTGCCCTTGACCAGCACAAAAACATCCTGTGGTGTTCTGCATTAGCATCGAATAGCCCCCGCAATATGCAACTTTTCAGGGAAAGTCAGAAATCAATATAGACAGTCAGTTAGGAAAGCTAAGGCTAGCTTTTTCAAACAGAAATGTGCATCCTGTAGCACTAAATCCCCAAAAGTTTTGCGACACTGTGAAGTCCATGGAGAATAAGAGCACCTCCTCCCAGCTGCCCACTGCACTGAGGCTAGGAATGGGTCTACGTGCTGCTGTGCGTTTTGTTGCTAACCTTACTTCGCTACCTGCCAACTTTAGGGTTTTTACTTTTTAATTACCGTTTAAATTTTTAGTTTTTCCCTCGCTCAAATTTTCATTCAACTTTTTCACTCCGGACGCTTTATCTGGATGTGGTTCGTCAGGACCTCCACCAGCCGAAGCTAAGTAGTAACATTAACATGATGCCTTCTAGGGGGCGGAGTTGCAATCTACTGCAGAGATAACCTGCAGAGTTGAGTCACTGTACTCAAAATATATACAGTAGAAGAACGATCGCCTTACTGCGAGGATAGCTGTGCTGCAAGGCCAGCTTCAGACGCATTCGTTAGGCAAGGGTAATTTAAGTGTAGGAAAGGATGAAACAGAGTCTGTGCCACCAGTAAGTACAGATAGTAGTATAAATCCTCTCGCACAGTCCCTGCAGCCGAACAACTTTCTCATGGCTTCTGGAAGGAAATGCTGTAGGAATGCTCAACCTGTGTCGCTCATTCAGACGACAGAAACTTTCAACCAGTTCTCACCATTAAGCAGCGAGTCGGAGTCAGAGGCCGAGCCTTCTCTGGTCTCTACTCCTCCCGTTACGGGGTCTGAGACGCAGAGCGCAACATAGCGCTCAGCATGTAAATCAGCTAGAAAGATGTGTCAGCATCGAGTAATTGTCTCTGGCCCCCTCCCAGTTAGGGGGAGTGATGAGCTCTACAGCAGAGTCTCACAACTCAATCACTGGTTGAAAACTGTTTTCTGCTCCTCCCAAAATATAGAATTTGTAGATAATTGGCCCTCTTTCTGGGACTCACCCACAAACAGGGCCAAGCCTTGCCTATTGAGGAGTGACAGACTTCATCCTAGCTGGAGGTGTGCTCTCAGCTCAGCTATCCCCATTGAGACCGTGTCTGTGCCTCGACCTAGGTTGGGCAAAACTAAACATGGCGGTGTTCACCTTAGCAATCTCCATTCCTGCCATTAATGAAAGAGATTGTGATACCTCACATCTCAAAATAGGGCTACTTAATGTTAGATCCCTCACTTCCAAGGCAGTTATAGTCAATGAACTAAACACTGGTCATAATCTTGATGTGATTGGCCTGACTGAAACATGGCTTAAGCCTGATGAATTTACTGTGTTAAATGAGGCCTCACCTCCTGGTTACACTAGTGACCATATCCCCAGCGCATCCCGCAAATGAGGTTTTGCTAACATTTATGATAGCAAATTTCAATTTACAAAAAAAAAACGACGTTTTCGTCTTTTGAGCTTCTAGTCATGAAATCTATGCAGCCTACTCACACTTTTTATGGCTGCTGTTTACAGGCCTCCTGGGCCATATACAGCGTTCCTCACTGAGTTCCCTGAATTCCTATCAGACCTTGTAGTCATGGCAGCTAATATTCAAATATTTGCTGACTAACATTCACATGGAAAAGTCCACAGACCCACTTCAAAAGGCTTTCGGAGGCATCATCGACTCAGTGGGTTTTGTCCAACATGTCTCCGGACCTACTCACTGCCACAGTTATACTCTGGACCTAGTTTTGTCCCATGGAATAAATGTTGTGGATCTTAATGTTTTTCCTCATAATCCTGGACTATCGGACCACCATTTTATTACGTTTGGAATCGCAACAAATAACCCCAACCAAGGATCATCAAAAGTCATATTATAAATTCTCGGTCAACCCAAAGATTCCTAGATGCCCTTCCAGACTCCCTCCGCCTACCCAAGGACGTCAGAGTACAAAAATCAGTTCACCACCAAACTGAAGAACTCAATTTAACCTTGCGCAATACCCTAGATGCAGTCGATGCCCTAAACACAAAAAACATTTGTCATAAGAAAGTAGCTCCCGGGTATACAGAAGATATCCGAGCTCTGAAGCAAGGTTCCAGAAAATTGGAACAGAAATGGTGCTACAACAAACTGGACGTCTTCCCACTAGCTTGGAAAGACAGTACCATGCAGCAACGAAGAGCCCTCACTGCTGCTCGATCATCCTATTTTTCCAACTGAATTGAGAAAAATAAGAACAATCCAAAATGTATTTTTGATGCTGTCACAAAGCTAACTAAAAAAGCAGCATTCCCCAAAAGAGGATGCTTTCACTTCAGCAGTGATAAATTCAGGAACTTCTTTGAGGAAAAGAGCATGATCATTAGAAAGCAAATTATGGATTCCTCTTTAAATCTGCGTCTTCCTCCAAAGCTCAGTTGTCCTGAGTCTGCACAACTCTGCCAGGACCTAGGATCAAGGGAGACACTCAAGTTTTTTAGTACCATGTCTCTTGACACATTGATGAAAATAATCATGGCTTCTAAACCGTCAACTGCATACTGGACCCTATTCCAACTAAACTACTGAAAGAGCTGCTTCCTGTGCTTGGCCCTCCTATGTTGAACATAATAAACGGCTCTCTATCCACCGGATGTGTACCAAACTCAAGTGTCAGTAATAAAGCCTCTCTTGAAAAAGCCAAACCTTGACCCAGAAAATATAAAAAACAATCGGCCTATATTGAATATCCCATTACTTTCAAAAATGTTAGAAAAAGCTGTTGTGCAGCAGCTCACTGCCTTCCTGAAGACAAACAATGTATACGAAATGCTTCAGTCTGGTTTTAGACCCCATCATAGCACTGAGACTGCACTTGTGAAGGTGGTAAATGACCTTTTAATTGCATCAGACCGAGGCTCTGCATCTCTCCTCGTGCTCCTAGACCTTAATGCTGCTTTTGATACCATCGATCACATTCTTTTACAGAGACTGGAAACCCAAATTGGTCTACACTGACAAGTTCTGGCCTGGTTTAGATATTATCTGTCGGAAATATATCAGTTTTTCTCTGTGGATGGTTTGTCCTCTGACAAATCAACTGTAAACGTCGGTGTTCCTCAAGGCTCCGTTTTAGAACCACTATTGTTTTCACTATATATTTTACCTCTTGGTGATGTCATTCGGAAACATAATGTTAACTTTCACTGCTATGCGTATGACACACAGCTGTACATTTCGATGAAACATGGCGAAACCCCAAAATTGCCCTCCCTGGAAGCCTGTGTTTCAGAAATAAGGAAGTGGATGGCTGCAAATGTTCTACTTTTAAACTCTGACAAAATAGAGATGCTTGTTCTAGGTCCCAAGAGACAAAGAGATCTTGTGTTGAATCTGACAATTAATCTTGATGGTTGTACAGTCGTCTCAAATAAAACTGAAAGGCCTCAGCGTTACTCTGGACCCTGATCTCTCTTTTGACGAACATGTCAACACTGTTTCAAGGACAGCTTTTTCCATCTACGTAACATTGCAACAGTCAAACTTTCTGTCCAAAAATTATGCAGAAAAATGTATCCATGCTTTTGTCACGTCTAGGTTAGACTACTGCAATTCTCTACTTTCCGGCTACTCGGATACAGTACTAAATAAACTTCCGTTAGTGCTAAACACGGCTGCTAGAATCTTGACTAGAACCAAAAAATGTGATAATATTACTCCAGTGCAAGCCTCTCTGCACTGGCTTCCTGTTAAGGCAAGGGCTAATTTCAAGGTTTTACTGCTAACCTACAAAGCATTACATGGGCTTGCTCCTACCTATCTTTCTGATTTGGTCCTGCCAAATTCTGTCCCTAGAATTTCTAAGCAAGCAGCTGGAGGCAGGGCTTTCTCCTATAGAGCTCCATTTTTATGGAATGGTCTACCTACCCATGTGAGAGACGCAGACTCGGTTTCAACCTTTAAGTCTTTATTGAAGACTCATCTTTTCAGTAGGTCCTATGATTGAGTGTAGTCTGGCCCAGGAGTGTGAAGGTGAATGGAAAGGCACTGGATCAACGAACCCCCTTGCTGTCTCTGGCTGGCCGGTTCCCCTCTTTCCACTGGGATTCTCTGCTTCTAACCATATTACAGGGGCTGAGTCACTGGCTTACTGGTGCTCTTCCATGCTGCACATTCAAAGAGGATGGTGAATGTGCAGAGAAACTGAGCTCTCTGATGTCGTCCATGTTTGGTATGTGAGAAACTGGAGGAATACGGTTTTGCTGATAATAAGATAATCACTTTCTGCACAATCAACTCTTTCCCATTCTGTGGGACCTGGAATTTTGCTCTCTTCCTCTGCATCACTGGACACCACAACTGCCAGCTGTGCCTTACCTACAAACACACTGCAGGGGAGGACTATATAAACATGTAAATCAAAAAACAGTAGACAGGCGTTATATGGAATGTTGATCTCTGTGCTTTTCCTAGTTAATTGCATGCAATATAAATTTTGTCCAAACGTGGCGCTATATATTCACTTTTCTCTTTTTAGAAAGTTCACTGTAGCATCAGTGCAATTGCTTCATTCACTGTGTAGACAGACATACAGTCGACAACACAATACTGTTTCTAGGGGCCAAGGTTAATCTGAGGCAATTTCTTTTAAAGTCTATAAAGTATGAAAGTATGAAAACCAGCCAAGAATACACCATATCTGGTACTGAAATATTCTCAATGGTGCTGTGTTCACATTAGAAAAACATGAACTTACTCAGTGCCCCTGCCTAGTATGATGAGGGATAACCAGTAACATCTGAGTCACAAGGATTCGTATGTAATGAGGAACAATACTCCAGTTACATATTCAGGGTTAAAATTCAATTTGAAACATACATTTTATCTGACTGTTAAGGACGAATAAACACATTTCTACACATTTCACTGTCATATGGGAATGGAAATAATCAAATCAGATACACGCCTGATCACACCGATATGATTGGGAGGAAATGCTGAGGGAATGCAAGGGGAGGAGGTCAGAGGTGATACACACTGACCAAAAAGAGATTAAATCCCAGCTGAGTCAGAAAGAATCTCTTGTTATTAAGGCACAAAGACTGATAAATTATTCTGCCTCCCCATCCCCCTCTTCCCATGTGACTTCCTGTAAAACAGATGTCCCTTACGGATTTTTTTTTTTGCATTTTTGTCAAATTTGCATTTTCACAAGTGAAATATTTGTTTTCAAATGTTGAGCTTAAATTTTTACATGTGAAAGCATATTTTCATATGCATTACATTTGTCACGTGAGGAGAATAACTGGTATTCGTCACATGCTTCGCAAACAACAGCTATAACCTAACAGTGAAATGCTTACTTACAGGCCCTTCCCAACAATGCAGAAAGAAAGAACATTGAGAAATAACGGAAAAGTAATAACACGTAGTAATAAAAGTCATAATACACAATGAGTAACAATAACTTTGCTATATACACAGGGTACCAGTACCGAGTCGAAGTGCAGGGGTACGAGGTAATTGAGGAAGATACAGTATGTACATATAACTAGGAATAAAGTGACTAGGCAACAGGATAGATAATAAACAGAAGCAGCAGTGTACAGTATGTGATGAGTCAAAAAGTGTCCATGGAGCAGATAGTCTGAGTAGCTATTTTGTAAACTAAACAAACTATTTAGCAGTTATATGGCTTGGGGGTAGAAGCTGTTCAGGATCCTGTTGGTTGTAGATTTGGTGTATTGGTACCACTTGCTGTGAAGTAGTAGAGAAAACAGTTTATGACTTGGGTAGCTGGAGTCTATGGCAATTTTTAGGACCTTCCTCTGACACTGCCTGGTATAGAGGTCCTAGATGGCCCCAGTGATGTACTGGGCCATACGCAATACCCTCTGTAGGGCCTTGTGGTCAGATGCCAAGCAGTTGCCATACCAAGAAGTCATGCAGCCAGTCAATATGCTCTCAATGGTGCAGCTGTAGAACGCTGAAGGCCCATGCCAAATCTTTTCAGCTTCCTGAAGAAAATAAAAATGTATTTATTGTCACATACACCAGATAGGTGCATGTGTTGTTTTACAGGGTAAGCCATAGAAGTATGGCAGCCTGGAGAAAGTTAGGGTTTAGTGCCTTGCTCAAGGGCACATCGACAGATGTTTTACTCTAGTGATTGAGTTACTTTTGTGCCATTAATATCAAGCAAAACCTCAGTAGTCGAAAACGAAATTCTTAGTATTGCAAACAAAAATAATGATATTGAAAGAAACATAAAGATAAACCCTAAAGTACTGATAGCAACAACAAGAAAATTGCAAGGATATCATTTTTAAATGCCAGAGCAAATTCATTGTAGCTCAAAAAAAAAAAAAAAAACAGGGTTCAACGCAATTAATAAAACACATTCCTATTTCCTGCAATTTTCCCTATCTTTGGTTATGTTACCCTGGCCTTTGCTTTTGCTGCCTTTTGTCCAGGTGTAAGTTCTGGGATATTCGTTCCATCAACATAGCCCCCTGCATCCCACTGCTGGTTTGCCTCTGAAGCTAAGCAGGGTCGTCCCTGGATGGGACACCAGCTGTAGTTGGAAGTGATCAAAAATAATAATAACAATAATTAAAAAAATGTGTGGAAAAAAATCACGTGGTAATTTCTTATTCACATTAGGAAAAATTATCATGTGAAATTTCACACGTCTTAAACCACAGCTGTTTTCGAATACTCATACTAACCGCACTAAACATACTAATATAGTATGCTTATGTCATACTAAATTGCTTAAACATACTAAATTCGCCAAAATATGAAGTATACACGCAAAGGACACTATTTCCATTCTTTAGGGTACATAATGCAACTCTTCAGGAAATGGCGGAAAATATGCAGTCGAAGTACAACGAGGGAAGACAGAAATTCATTGCTTTAACTAATTATAACAAATGTTAAGAAAAGGTTGAGCAATGTAACAAAGTAATGACTTTTCAAATTAGTTACCCTATATGTTATATTGCTTGACAATCCTTACGAACCACATCGCGTATCATTACAGCAGTATGTGCCGGTATATTGTTAGCTCGCTACCTAATGTTAGTTGGCTACTTATACATCAAACTTGCCAGTATATTACCTATAGACTATCTAACTAACTACCCAACACTTATTGACTTGATTTTTCCCGTCATTCTTAGCTTAGCTAAATGTTATAGTCATTGTGCCTTCTTAATGGACATTCGGGTGCTTTTGTAAATTTTCTCAGGCTATCTACTTCGATTTCAGAGCACTCTTGTCTGAGTGTACTAGAGCGCAGAATAATGAATTGAGGAGCGCTCAACACCTGGCTAAAAAGCGTAATTATCAGCACAGTTATGGTCATCAACGCTCTGGATAACATGAAAACTGCCTAACCAGCTCTGCTAGGGCGATTACAATGGTCAGAGTGGTCTCATTTGTGTCCGGAAGTAGCTAGCAAGCTTGGGTACTTGACTGCTTTTGTAAGGTCAGAACGCTCAAATCAACCCTACTCCTTGTCCTGAGATTCCAGTGTGCGCTCCGACAGCAAAACACTTTGAATTTACAAACTAACAACCTGACAAAGCTCTGAATTTACCAGCGCACTCTGGCAATCCAGATTGAAAATGTCTAACTAGTCATTTGTTATGCTAGCTAGCAAGAGGTTGCATAGCAACAGCATCAACTCAAACGCTCAACTGAAAGCATACTGTTCGTTGACAGTATACTTAAATGAACTAATAATATATAGTATGTAGTATATACTCATTACGTATGTAGTATACAGTATGTTAGTATGGTTATTCGAACACAGCTCATGTTTTTCCACAAGTTTTTTTGTAAGGGGTGTCAGGATCCATACCAAGTAAGGCCAGGGAAAAACAGCAGATAATTGATCAGTTCAGCACAGAATAGAATGTGTTTCATATAACCTAACTAAAGAGCATACTAGAGTGAGGCAGCTGGAAATGAGTGAGTGAGTAAGTATGGAGTGATATAATGGAAACCTTTGCATGTTTACTCTGTAATCATGTAGACTCTCTTACAAGCAACAGAGCTGGTCTCCACACATTCTTACAACTTCCCCGGGTTCGATGGTTCTGAAATATACACACTACTCAGTAGCCATAAACCATAGCATTGGGAGGTATTATTCCTTTATCATAATGACCAAAGTACAATCCTATCAATATGGCTATTTTGTGAGATTAGTTTTTTTATGATACAGTACTCCAGTATAAGTGATACAGTCATTCAATGGCTAAACAAGCTCTATCTATATAGCAATGGCTGTAAAGAGGCAGCTCAGTGGCTGACTGACTGCAGAGAGAGAACCTGGGGGAGGAGCAACACTGACTAGCTGGTCCCTAGGCACACATTTGTCGCCTTGGTGACAGGACACAGCAGATGAGGACCTTATGTAATCGCAGGGTCGTTCAGTGTCCTAGTGAGTCCCTATGTTCAGTTAAAATTGTTTTAATAATGCAGGGGACAAGGTCCATCTGTGGTTGTCTTTGTCAGCCCAGCCCAAGCCAAACCCCTGCCATCTGTCTACAGTATTGTGAGAGATGCCACTGACCACACAGTCAGTCAGCTACAATGCTGCTTGTGGGCAGACACAGAAAGGAGAGCGAGAGAGAGAATATTAGATGCTGGCTACTGCCTCAGGACAGAAATTCTCAACAGGAGATGGTGGGGAAGGGGAAAGAACATTTGTTATTCTGCTTTTTAAATAAAATAACAGCGGCAGAAGAATGGGAGATTAAAAAAAAGTAGGCTAAAACATCAAACTACCTATCTTTAAAATTGTGTGGGTGATATGCACATTCCAAATTATTAAACCGGTGCTTGGGAGCATGTTGGAGCAGAATTTAGGATTGTCTTTCTTATTCAAATGTTATATCATACCAAACACATACAGTTGAAGTCGGAAGTTTACATACACTTAGGTTGGAGTCATGAACATTTATTTTTCAACCACTCCACAAATTTCTTGTTAACAAACTATAGTTTTGGAAAGTCGGTTGGGACATCGACTTTGTGCATGACACAAGTCATTTTTCCAACAATTGTTTACAGACAGATTATTTTACTTATAATTCACTGTATCACAATTCCAGTGGGTCAGAACTTTAAATGCACTATTGACTGTGCCTTTAAACAGCTAGAAAAATTCCAGAAATTATGTCATTGCTTTAGAAGCTTCTGATAGGCTAAGTGACATCATTTGAGTCAATTGGAGGTGTACCTGTGGATGTATTTCAAGGTCTACCTTCAAACTCAGTGCCTCTTTGCTTGACATCATCGGAAAATAAAAAATACTTTTTGACATTTTTATTTTAGACCTCCACAAATCTGGTTCATACTTGGGAGCAATTTCCAAATGCCTGAAGGTACCACGTTCACCTGTACAAACAATAGTACGCAAGTATAAACACCATGGGACCACAGAGCCGTCATACCGCTCAGGAAGGAGACGCGTTCTGTCTCCTAGCGATGAACTCACTTTGGTGCGAAAAGTGCAAATCAATCCCAGAATAACAGCAAAGGACCCTGTGAAGATGCTGGAGGAAACAGGTACAAAAGTATCTTTATCCACAGTAAAATGAGTCCTACATCAACATAACCTGAAAGGCCACTCAGCAAGGAAGAAGCCACTGCTCCAAAACCGCCATAAAAAGCCAGACTACGGTTCGCATCTGCACATGGGGACAAAGATGGCACTTTTTGGAGAAATCTCCTCTGGTCTGATGAAACAAAAATAGAACTGTTTGGCCATAATGACCATCGTTATGTGTGGAGGAAAAAGGGGGAGGCTTGCAAGCTGAAGAACACCATCACAACCGTGAAGCACGGGGGTGGCAGCATCATGCTGTGGGGGTGCTTTGCTGCAGGAGGGACTGGTGCACTTCATAAAATAGATGGCAACATGAGGAAGGAACATTATGTGGATACATTGAAGCAACATCTCAAGACATCAGTCAGGATGTTAAAGCTTGGTCGCAAATGGGTCTTCCAAATGGACAATAACCCCAAGCATACTTCCAACTTTGTGGTAAAATGGCTTAAGGACAACGAAGTCAAGGTATTGGAGTGGCTATCACAAAGCCCTGACCTCAATCCTATAGCATATTTGTGCCTTTTCAAATTATAAAATTGGATTAGATAACACAATGTGCCATTGGAACAGAAGTGATGGTTGCTGAAAATGGACCTCTGTACGCCTATGTAGATATTGCATTAAAAATCAGTCATTTCCAGCTACAAGTCATTTACAACATTAACAATGTCTACACTGTATTTATGATCAATTTGATGGTCATTTAATGGACAAAAAATGTGCTTTTCTTTCAAATACGAGGACGTTACTAAGTGACCCCAAACTTTTGAATGGTAGTGTAAATACTGTATATGGATGAGCAGTGACAGAGTGGCATAGGCTAAAATGCATTTGATAGTATAGAATACAGTATATACAAATGAGACGAGTAATGCAAGATATGTTAACATAATTAAAGTGGCAATATTAAAGTGACTAGAGTTCTATTTATTAAAGTGGCCAATGATTTCAAGTCTTTATGTTTGCAGCAACCTCTCTGTGCTGGTGATGGCTGTTTAATGGTTTTATGGCCTTGAGATAGAAACAGTTTTTCAGGATTTGATGCACCTGTACTGATCTCGCGTTCTGGATAGTAGCAGGGTGAACAGGCAGTGGCTCGGGTGGTTGTTGTCCTTGATGGTCTTTTTTGGCCGTGTATGCAGTATGCCGTGTAATGGCAATTGCATCGTCTGTGGACCTATTGGGGCGGTAAGCAAATTGAAGTGGGTCTAGGGTGACAGGTAAGGTGGAGGTGATATGATCCTTGACTAGTCTCTCAGAGCACTTCATGATGACAAAAATGAGTGCTATGTAGTGATAGCCATTTAGTTCAGTTATCTTTGCATTCTTGGGTACAGGAACAATGGTGGCCATCTTGAAGCATGTGGGGACAACAGACTGGGATAGGGAGAGATTTAATATGTCTGTAAACAAACCAGCCAGCTGGTCTGCTCATGCTCTGAGGACGTGGCTCGGGAAGACGTCTGGGCAGGCAGCTTTGCAATGGTTAACACGTTTAAATGTCTTACTCACGTCGGCCACGGAGAAGGAGAGCCCAGGTCCTTGGCAGCGGGCCGCATCAGTGGCATTGTATTATCCTCAAAGCGGGTGTTAAGTTTGTCTGGGAGCAAGACGTCGGTGTCCGTGACGTGGCTGGTTTTCCTATTGTAGTCCGTGATTGACCCTGCCACATGTGTCTCGTGTTTAAGACGTTGAATTGCGACTTCACTTTGTCTTTATACTCACATTTTGCTTGTTTGATTGCACACAGGTCATGTAGACTAGAGGGGAAGTGTTTGCATTCTATCTAAAATAAGAGATTCTTATCAGCGTTTGACTGTTAGATTAACTCCACCTGCCAGCAACTATACAAACAGCACCAAATCATCAGTAGTGGTGGAAAAAGTACCCAATTGTCATACTTTTACTCAAGTAAAAGTGAAAGTCACCCAAGAATGAACATCTACCCTCTACTTCCCAGTATAACTACTTTAATTTGTTCTCTTTGAATAACATATTTTTCTCCCCGATTTGCTTTGGGGTCTGTTTTTGAAGAATAACATCAACTGCTAACATAAACAATGCATTTGTGTTTAGTGAGTCTGCCAGATCAGAGGGAGTAGGGATAACCACGTGTTCTCTTGATAAGTGTGATAATTGGACCATTTTCCTGTCCGAATACTTTTGGGTGTCACGGAAAAGTACATGATTTTCTTTAGGAATGTAGTGTCATGACGTTGGCCTGGGGGGTAGGTTTATGACAGTCATAAATACCTCTTCCCCCCTTTTTCCTCTCTCTACCCTACTGAGGTTACATTTGCAAAACCCTTGGTTAACAGAGATTCTGGGAACATCAGTAGGGGGGGGGAATATGATGTCAGTTCGGTTGTCATCTGAGATATTCTCATCAATGATAAGATGACAAACTCTACAGTGGAAAGTCTACACATCAGAGTTCTCGGATTCACATGGAATTGTTGTTCAATTTAAATGTTTGAATATGAAATGATTTGTGATGGGATGAAATGTGATTTTAGCTTCTAAAATGAGAGATTTGGATTTTCATAAGATAGGGCTGCTCAATCAGTGGCCCGCCCTGTGAAGGGACATGGGCTATAAAACTTTTCAAACACGCCCTCCTCTCCCTTCCTATATAAGCCCTTGACGACAATATAACTATCTGTTCCAAAGATGTGAGGACGACGGTCCTATGTCAGAATGGTTCAGATAAGTACCCTACAGGTGGTTGATTGTGTAGGAGCTTAATTCAGGAGCGTAGTTATTGTAGCTAGTTAGCTTAATGCAGCAAACGTTTGCATTTAGCCACAAATACTGGCATTACAAGTTAGCTAGTACAATAAAGAAGCCTACATGTCCAATGTATCACTGGCAAACTATGTACATTTTTATGCATTCATGTACTTGATCGCCAGATGTTCAAGTAGCTAGCTACAGTAGCTCACCTAGCTAACAAGTTGTCATTGCAGAAGCGTTTCTTACCCAACACACTTCAGTCATCTGATGGACCAACTGCTGAAACCTTTGTTTTTGGGACTCGATTTCGATGAATTGCTGAAGCTGAGGGTCTGCTGTGGCTCCTTGGTTTTCCATGTTCATGCGCAAATCGCTTATAAATTAGACAGAAATGTACAATTATTTGATAATTGTAAACGATTGACTGCAGTTCCTGACCTTCACGTGTGTGAATCGGCTTGCGCATCACAGGAAACGGAAGAGTGCTGGACCAATCAGAAACAGGTTCCTCAATGGCTGATGCACAGAATGAGGCCCTGAGGGGCTGAAGCCTTGAGTCTGCCCTGCATGAGGAAGTGTATCTGCCAGAGGGATGAGTCTGCGAACTGTGTTTCAATCTCAGAATGTGGTGGTTGGATCTACTGGAGCTCATAGAGCAAGTCCTGAACAGTCACCGACAGCTCCTGAAAGAGGACCTGAGCCCTAGGACCATGCCTCAGGACTACCTGACATGATGACTCCTTGCTGTCCCCAGTCCACCTGGCCGTGCTGCTGCTCCAGTTTCAACTGTTCTGCCTTATTATTATTGGACCATGCTGGTCATTTATGAACATTTGAACATCTTGGCCATGTTCTGTTATAATCTCCACCCGGCACAGCCAGAAGAGGACTGGCCACCCCACATAGCCTGGTTTCTTCCTAGGTTTTGGCCTTTCTAGGGAGTTTTTCCTAGCCACTGTGCTTCTACACCTGCATTGCTTGCTGTTTGGGGTTTTAGGCTGGGTTTCTGTACAGCACTTTGAGATATCAGCTGATGTACGAAGGGCTATATAAATACATTTGATTTGATTTGATTTGAGATAATAACTACAGAACGAAGCCAACATCCGTGATACCTCCTAGCCGTTGAGTTAGCAACAGCAGATGCAAATGCAGGTTAGGAAGGAACAGACAGAGTATCCCGTCTACCACACAACGATGTTACCACAACGTATCCAATTGACAACCAGAGACATTCTTCAAAGGACTCGGTTTGGCAACACTGCCTTCCATCTACCACCAACCTACCGAAGCGCAGCTCAGAGTAAATATTTATTGCATTTTCCTTTTCCAAATGGGTGGTAATTTAGAATGCATAAGATACTGTATTTACTATAGCACAGCAGCTTCGCCTTTGTTCCTCAGTCTTCCCGCTCTTTCACTCAAACCCTGCCCCTTTTCCTTTGTGTAACAAGCTGTCATATCTGTTCCGCCCGCTAGTGACGTTTTCCTTTATGACGTAATTTGTAATCAAGTTATGATTTAATTATGTGTATGTGTAATTCTGTGTGATTAGTTAGGTATTTAGTAAATAAATATTTAAACCCAATTTTGAATTGCTGATTCAAATTGTTAGCCAGGGTTCGTGCAGATAACCAAGAATTTACAACTTTCAGATGAGACTGAATTAAGATGACTATTGATATTGACTGCTATTGATGTAAAATATTACGAGGTCTTTAAGAGTTTATTCGGAAAATAACAGCTCTATAAATATTATTTTGTGGTGCCCGACTCTCTAGTTAATTACATTTACATGATTAGCTCAATCAGGTGATATTAATTACGGAGAAATAATTTTATAGAATAGCATGTCATATCACTTAATCCGGCATAGCCAAAGACACGACAGTAGTGAAGTAAAAGTAGTCCAAAATAGAAATAGTAAAGTAGAGTGCAGATACCCCCCAAAAAACGACTTAAGTAGTACTTTAAAGTATTTTTTGCATAAATACTTTACACCACTGATCATCAGTACACACTCAACTAAATTTTGAAAAACATAGACTATAGTCTGGGAAACACTACAATGTGAGCTTTAAGTGTGAGAGAGTCTCTCACCTAAACAGATATTATCTCCTGTGAGGCAACCACCTGGATTTCCCCCACATTCTATCACCGTTGGTAGTAGGAGTTAGACAAAACAGGTGTGGGAGTAGGGATATGGGCGGTGGTTTTAAGAAGTCTGCTGGCACCTCATTGGCAGGCAGCCAGTCTCAATGTTCAGCACCCTGGAATAACAACTACAACACATGCATGTGTAGTCAGGATTGGGCCTGTGGTGACAATGAGGGCACATAAACTCAGAGATGCCAAAAAGCTGTGATACCAAAGTGTAGCAAACTCAGCATTACAGGTCCAAAATACTATTACATCTTTGTGTTTGCTGTGAATGTGGTATTATACTCTTTAGTGTGGCTTAAGGTGCTATAACCATTGACTGGAGTTAGTGGTGAGGCCCCAACTCACCCAAATTGCTATGAAACCATTGACTTGGAGAATAACAAGAGGATGCCTCAGAGAACGTGAGTCCAAGTGTCTTGGTTTGCATCCATCAAATATTTAATAGGGTACACATGTGTGTGTGTGTGTGTGTGTGTGTGTGTGTGTGTGTGTGTGTGTGTGTGTGTGTGTGTGTGTGTGTGTGTGTGTGTGTGTGTGTGTGTGTGTGTGACCCTAGGCACAATACATCAGTGTTATTACCTTGGGGCGCCACGGAATTCCAGGGGTGAGGGAGGGAGAAAGGGTGTGAGGAGGTTAACAAAAGTATCTCGGAGCACAAGGCACCTGCTGTATTTGAGCCATAGCTGTGAGTGTGCAAGTGTATGAGGGGAATCTACCTGATACGGTCTGAGATATTACGGAATGTTTTAAACTTTGAGCTTCAGAGCATTAACAAATGAATGAAACCTCCTACAAATGACATGATGTTCAAAGAAAGGTTTGAGGAAGTGCAGCTTCCTTTAACACCAAGTTCACATCTTATTTCTACATTTTTATGATGACTTCTCTGCAAAAAATGACAGACAATTTTTTCACAAGTGGTTAAAAGCAAAGCACATTTGTGTTTGATATTTGTTTATGAAAGGTTGAAGGTGAAAACCATAATTGCAGGATGTTGGAGTCCAGACAGAGGCCACCAACCCTATAAAGGCATGCAGCTGAGCTGACTCATCACTACCTATTGGTCTCCCAGTGAAAACTACACCAACATGCAATTTTAACAAAGACCATCACTGTTTTACAAATCTTTAACAAATGACAGACCTTCTAGAACAGATGATAGGTGTGTGTGTGTATGTGTGTGTGTGCGTGCGTGCGTGCGTGTGCGTGCTGAGGAACCATTGTGAAGTTGTTACTGAGCTGACTGCCACAGTTAATAGCCTACTACCTTCACCACAAAAACACTATGTCCTAATCCTAATAGTTAAAAAGCCTAATCATCAACCATGATAACCACTGTCTGGAGATTGGCAAAGAAATAGTGACGTTTGTTAAATCTTCCTCTTTGTCTCTTATATGGAGGCTTGACAAATCTCTGCTTCCCTTTTTAAATCCTGGGGTAGGCGGAACAGTTACTGGGGTGTCAGGGTGCATGCATTGCTGGACGGACGGCCAGTTGTGACTCTCAGCTGTAGCCCCCTATGCCTACATGAATTCTGTATTGTCCTATTCCCGATACCAACCAAAAAAACAAGCCACAGAGAATCAGCAGACACCTTTCATCACCAGTGAAGTGGAACATATCCTTATCTCGTTGAGGGCAACAGCCATATAATAAAATACAACTGGAAAATACTTCCACTCCACAGACAAGTATCCCTTTGTTAGCTTGGTTTCTTCACATGCAGGCATGTGCACACCCTCCTGTACAGACACACAAACACAGACAGCTGAAGACAGAAGAGGAGCCTCTACCTCATTCTCTCTCTCCTTCCTGTGAGAAGGTTTTTCATGGAAAATGTGACTTGACAAAATGTCAATTGTCAAAGTCTACAGGTAATTGTTACCCATGGTTAAACATTAACGTGGCACAATATCACAGTTGGCGAGCCTATTGCTGATAACCTTGGGGAAATAACAGGGCATAACAATAAGACATACAGTAGTATGTAGACTTCACTTATAGATAATGACGTTCTCTAAGAAAACATACAGAAAGTGAGAGCTAGGAACCCGGTATAGCCTAAAATAGATTGTATAGTGAATAGCCTATTACTTTCTATTCTTCTTGTAGAGAGAAAGCTCACCAAACGGTGGCCCTCCTCTTACCAACCACCCGCAGGCAGTCTGGCGCTCACACGTTGTCCGTGCTGACAGCTATTCCCTAAGGAGTGGCTTTCTGTACAGGGTTAGGCAGCTCAAACAATACTGGACCTTTTCTTTGTGGGTGTACTGTGTAGCACGGGTGCCAGTGCAGTGACGGATGGTCTGAAGTGTCTGGAAGTTGTCTAATGACATTTAAAAAATACCCGAGTCTTTGAAAGAGTAACTTTCAGTCATGTATGACTGAGCTCATTTTCACACGCTGCTGTGAGTGTCTGAGTGTGTGTGAGCTTTGGGGAGGAATCCGGATTTTTACGCATTCCATTTCACACCGTCAGTTTATGTTTCTGTCACTAGTGTATAGTCCGCGTGTGGAGTTGTGAAGAGCATCGCTTATAGGAGGACCTCTGACACATTTTTAGACATCGAAGGAAAACAAAACCATAAGCACCACGTTCAGCAGAGGCGCAGACGGGGTCCGACTGTGTAAAGGTAACAAAAACAAAACAAATGTAAACCCGTTTTTTACTGCATTAATCTGTGATATTTAATTGTTTTCCTAATTTCACCAGAACACATGTGTAGCCTACCGGTTAATACATGCAGTGTGGAGGCAATTCATTTATTGACAAAGCAGAGGCAGGTGTTTCTGTATTTTAGGGTCTAATAGTGAACCTCAGGTTTGGCCTGCTTCACATTGCGCTAAATTAGTCTACAACCTGTTAGAAACCAGTTCTTACATTTGTGTTTTCTTTCATTTCTTTTTTTTTCTTCTGTTGTTGATAGGAATATGTTCCGTTAACTTGATAACTTTGATAACTTTGTCAGGTTGACCAAAACATGAATAACTTGCTCTGAAGTACGTGACAGTTGATTTTGGCTGAATTTCTTCAAAATTCTATCTGTTCTTACTTTTAGTAGGCATAATTGTAATGGTATTACTATTATGAAATGCAGAATCGAATAATGAGATGCTGCTAGTATTTATATCAATGCTTGGGTGATGGGTGATGGTTTTGGTGCAGTTTAATGTTTGTCCGCTTGCTTGCCAGGTTGGCAAAATAATACAGTTCCTGTATCAGTACAAGCCTTTTAACCAGCAGATTACAATTGTTGCTATAAACATTGGGACTAAATGCATGCAAAGACTGCAAAGTTCAATAACTACTGGCATTAACTAAATGCACCTTAGGAAATGGGGATATCTAGTCAGCTGCACAACTGAATGCATTCAACTGAAATATGTCTCCCATATTCAACCCAAACCCAACCCAAACCCTCTGAATCAGAAAGGTGCGGGGGTCTGCCTTAATCAGCATCATAGGCGCCCAGGTAGCAGTTGTTGTTGGGGGTTAACAGTTGACAGTGCATGTCAGAGCAAAAACCAAGCCATGAGGTCGAAGGAATTGTCCATAAAGCTCCGAGACAGGATTGTGTAGAGGCACAGATCTGGGGAAGGGTACCAAAAAATGTCTGCAGCATTGAAGGTCCCCAAGAACACGGTGGCCTCCATCATTTTTAAATTGAAGAGGTTTGGAACCACCAGCACTCTTCCAAGAGCTGGTCGCCTGGCCAAACGGAGCAATCGGGGGAGAAGGACAACCATCCCTACGGTGAAGCATGTTGGATGCTGCTGGGATGTTTTTCAGCAGAAGGGTCTGGGAGACTAGTCAGGATCGAGGGAAAGATGAACGGAGCAAAATACTGTACAGAGAGATCCTTGATGAAAACCTACTCCAGAGCGCTCAGGGCCTCAAACTGGGGCGAAGGTTCACCTTCCAACAGGACAAGGACCCTAAGCACACAGCCAAGACAATGCATGAGTGGCTTCGGAACAAGTCTCTTAATGTCCTTGAGTGGCCCAGCCAGAGCCTGGACTTGAACCTGATCGAACATCTCTAGAGACCTGGAAATAGCTGTGCAGCGAGGCTCTCTATCCAACCTGACAGCGCTTGAGAGGATCTGCAAAGCAGAATGGGAAAACTGCCTAAATACAGGTGTGCCAAGATTGTAGTCTCATACCCAAGAAGACTCGAGGCTGTAATCACAGCCAAAGGTGCTTCAACAAAGTACTAAGTAAAGGGTCTGAATACTTATGTAAATGTAATATTTCAGTTTTTTGTTTTTGTCAATAAGGCTGTAACGTAACAAAATGTGGGAAAAAGTCAAGGGGTCTGAATACTTTCCGTATGCACAGTATCTCTAGGTCTAACTGATAGATTTTTATGGGGATTTTCCTCTTACGCTAATTAGATTCCCGCAGGGGAATGGACATCGATTAGAGCGTTGGACTAGTAACCGGAAGGTTGCGAGATCGAATCCCCGAGCTAACAAGGTAAAAATCTGCCGTTCTGCCCCTGAACAAGGCAGTTAACCCACTGTTCCTAGGCCATCATTGAAAATAAGAATTTGTTCTTAATTGACTTGCCTAGTTAAATAAAGGTAAAATTAAATCGACTCTTGTTGTTTGTTTTTTTTCCGCTAAGCTACCTCCCACCCCATTGGCAATGTTGTTGCCTACTGGGCCATGGCTTCCTCACAGAAGGAAGCAATATTAAAGTCATATTAAATTACTGGATGAACTGTATACCCCTATATTAAAATGTAGTAAATGTGAATATTTTTGGCACTTTCATCTTTGTTTTGGCCCTCTTGAAACAGCTGAGTTTCCTAGCTTTGCTTTCATCTCTGGTCTGAACCAGCTACTCTGCCCACCTGTTCATCTAAATGGCTGAAATCAGGTCTTTGAGGGGACACTGGTCAACATAGCTAAAGCAGATGCTGGACCATCGTTTGAACCTTGAACTTTATTCACGCTCTTTGTCTGTTTAGCTTAGTGCCCTAACAACAGAGCTTTTTTGTTCAGCTCTGATGTCACGGACCAGGTCACATTTCTCTGCCCTAGCGGGGCGTTTATGCTCTGTTTGCTCTTCTCAGACAAAAGGTGGTGGAGTAAAGCTTGTTGCATGTCTGTCTGACTCACAATTGCTTTGACTGCTTTGCCACTCAGAGCTATACTACACTGAAGTGATATACAGATGCTGTCTGTGACAGACAGGATGAATCACTGTTGTTGAATACATCAAAATACTGCAGCTTAAAGAAAGAACGTTTGCAGCTTAAAATACTGCAGCTTATTAAAGAAAAAAGTTTGAACAAGAGTTCAAGGGATAGCGGAAGTTTCGATTGAGGCCACAATTTCACACATGCAGCATCTTTGAAAAGAAAGGGTGAAACGGGTGAGGGAAGTGTGAAAAGATATTACAGTAAGCAGTTCAATTTTTTTTTATGATTGTGTGTGTGTGAATTTACCTCTGTCACATCAGAAGTATCACAATGTAAACTTAAGTTGCTTACCGAATGTTAAGACTCATATTTGACACCAAGCTCTTGCGTTATTTGGCTAGCTACTATACAATATGCTTTGTGGCCTTGAACATTTATAACTGTCTGAACCGGGTCAACACCACACACACACACACACACACACACACACACACACACAAAGTTGAGAAGTGAAAGGGACATTCTTTCACTGCATTTAGGCCCTCGGCTTGAACAATGGAGAGGGGGTGGGGGCAGAGACTGGGTGGAGGTCGGGTTCGCCCTTCTCAAACAAAAGAGAACTGAGCACCACCGTGTGTGTACTTGTTGATTATGTGAAGTCTGATTATGTGGTGGGGGAGACATTTCTTATAAATATGGTTAAGGTGTAGTCCACTGTATAATCCATAAAGACCATGCTGTTGACGATTGTCTGATATTTGACGTTGTCTTCATACTTTCAAAAATGTGCTGCATTGCATTTACTCATAGACACATAATCAAGACCTCTCTTATTGTGCTCACTTTTTGCATGATAATAACACTACTGTTACACTGTTTTTGTACTTCAACTTGTTGGCAAATGATCTGATGCCCACTTTAGCAGTAATGTGACAGATAGGGAAGGTGTGCAACACTGCTTGTTGAGGTGGCTACAAGGGAGTAGGTCATGCAAGGGTGATACAGTAGGCCTATTGTGGGATTGATCGATATCTCACTTGTGTTGGTGCTCACACTCATTACATAATAAATATATTTTTGCATAGATGAGAATAGGCCTTCACCTGTAGGAAACCTTTCTGTCTCAACATTTAGCTCAGTGCTTGTACGTGGATATCATTTGCAGGTGACAGGTTTCTTAGGTATGTTGTACGTAAACTGTCTCCTCCACAAACCCCACTAGATTGTGGTTCAATGGCTGTGTGCAGTTTTTTGTCTGTATTCTGTTAATGGAGGATTGCAGTTTTCCCACAGAAACCAAAGCATGTAGCCAATAGCTTGCACTGCCGTCCTTCGTTTGGGGAATGCCATTGTAATAAACGTTCTAAAGCCACTGTCCACTATATTGCTGCCGAAAAGTTGACTGATATCCAGTCATTCTGAAAGGGGACTAATGACTATTTAGTCTAAATTATGGCATTGCTAAAGTAGGCAAATAATTAGTAGGAAATAACTTTGCCATCATTATCATGTCGTCAAATTTACTTTAGAGAGATGGCAATGTTGCCATTAGCTAGCAAAGTTTGTCAAAAATAGCTAGCATTGTTAACGTTAGCTAGCTAAAATCCCGTCCTGTCCCCTCAATCTTAGGGCCTCTTTACACTACACTACTTTGACGACACAAACTCGTTCCAGGAAATATACTTTTGTGGTGTAAAGAGACAGATCTAGATTCAAATCTTTCTTCAAGAGATGTCTTCAACACTTCCTCCTGAGGTAATGTGGGAGACATCTACACCATATACCCCCCTCTGAGTCGTACAACGTGAAGATAATTTCCCTGCAAGAATTACCTTAATTATTGTAATACCAGTAGATGGGATTTTTGCTCTGTTAGCCAAATTATAAATTAAAGGCCCTAAAAATATCCACAAATATATTTGTGAATAAATCACTGCATTAACCAAGTGTGCAACACTGTGCTCAATATGGTTTAGATGAGAAGCTCCTGTATAGTTTGAATTGGTGTCCTTATTTTGTTTGTCTATAAACTATGGTATTTACAGTATGCTAATAGCTGCACTCACACATGAAGCAGTAATGTGGCTTTGGCCATACCACATCAGAGGCTAGTGTGAGCAGAAAAGTTGTAAATCTGATGTTGAAGAGAGATAGATCTCACTAAACATATTTGACTAATTTAGCGAAATTCACCCTTAGCTAGCTTCCATGTAGTGGTGTAGCTAACTACTGGAATGACACACTACTTTTTTAACAAAAATAAAATATGGATGAAGTAGGCAAGAATTTCCTTTATTTTTCGGCATCAGACCTGCATTATTATTACTTGAAACCCAATTTTTGCGTTTAACCCTTTGAAGAAGACTTTGTGGTTGCAGGTAGAACCGTCCTGGGTTCCATGTAGAACCCTTTATACAAAGGGTTCTACCTGGAACCAAAAAAGGGTTCTCCTATGGGTACAGCTGAAGAACCTGTTTGGAACCCTTTTTTTTTGTAAGAGTGCAGCTTGGTAAACTATATTTTCAGAGTAGCTTCTTGTCTGCTACTACAACTCAGTTGGATATGAAATAAAAGACTGTGGCGTGTGTCTGTGGGAAGATACGTCGATCACCATGGCAGCAGCCACAATATAGATATTTTAGTTCTCAAAAAGGGAATTAGTGTGAATACAGTGAATTAGCATTGCATTCACTGGTAAGTCTGCATCTGTGAGACCTCAGAACACATACATGTCATTGAAGACTCAGTGAATACAAGACACAGTGACTGGTGTCGTCTGTGTGATCGTTGGAAGGAAAGAGTGTTCTCATTGATAAGAACTCAATAAAGGACACTGAATGTATTTTTTGAACAAATGTTTTTATTGATAAGGAAATAGTTAATTATACATTTTTTTGAAAGAATAAGTGTATCTAAGAAGAGAAATGGTGTCTAGGAAATGTGTTGTTTAGAGAAGACAGGATAAATAATTAGAGAATCGCCTCTGGACGGAATGGTACAGATATGTGTTTTCAGACTGACTGCAATCACCCTGGGACAGATCTATCCTGCTTTTCACAGAACACTAATTAAAGTTGAGCAGTATTCATGTTTTACAACTGTGTTGTTCTTCTTGCCGTTCTATAGAGGTCAGAGGTGAAACCATACAGTAACAATGGAGCCTAATCAGGGGTTTGGAGGGACCCTGTGGATGATCTTTCTCTTTGCCCTCTTTGTATCAGGTAAGTGAACATTTTATTTGTAATGTCCTATAAATAAATAAAAATACTGTATGAACTGAGAGGGATTCTGTTTCTTAAAAAGTTTAAAAGTAAAACATAAATAATTCTCAAAAACTATTGTCCAAACAGGATCAGGGGAAAACGACATGGACTTCAAAATGTGTGGAACCTGGCGCCATGGCAACGGGCTCTTAACTCTGGCTCACGATTTGAAAAGGGGCTGTGGCACCATCACCATCTCAGCCAATGAGAGCTCCCTGTCCATCCGAGGTGAGATAACGGCCCAATGTGAGAACTCCTCTGTCATCAAGCTGGATCCGAGCCCAGAGGCAAGAGAGAGACCCTTCTGTGTGTACTGGGAGCCCCTTCTGGACCAGCTCTGGGTAGAGGTGAATGGACAGAACCACATTCTGTGCTGGCCGTCTGGTCTACAGGGGAACTGCTGCACTGACCTGTCCCAAGGCGAAAACAAAGGGATTTCGACATACGGGATACTCAACGCGACACAACGGGATGATATCATAAGTTACAAAACACACCCAGCCTATGAGTTTTTTGGCGAAATTATCAACTGCAGTAAGCAAGCCTTTAGGTTGTCAGTTAAATTGTCTGATGAGGAAATCAACTTTAATCATTTATTGTTCTTCTAAGTACATTTTGGGTGTGTTATACAGTCTTGAAAATATAAATACTACACTGTTTCTGAATGGATTCTTTGCCTTTCAGAAAACGAGTTTTGTGATGAGGCGAGTCAGGGATCTGGTGATAAGGTGAACATGTAAGTTTTACCTCTTTATTTTGAATTACACCCCTCCATGTCATCTCTCAAACTCCTTTATCCTATATGGCTATGCCTATCCTCCTGAGTTGACTAACCACCATGACAAGACGTGGTTGTAAACATGTTCGGGCAGCAGTGAAGTATGATGTCATCTATTATGAGTGAGCTGCAAAGCAGAAAATTGAGCTCATTGTGACTAGTGGGTGGTGGCTGGTTTGTACACAAAACGTCCATCTATAGTACAGCAGTTTCTATATCACTATCACATGCCCAAAAGCAATCTACAGTTGTGGCCAAAAGTTTTGAGAATGACACAGATATTAATTTCCACAAAGTTTGCTGCTTCAGTGTCTTTAGATATTTTTGTCAGATGTTACTATGGAATACTGGAGTATAATTACAAGCATTTCATAAGTGTCAAATGCTTTTATTGACAATTACTAGAAGTTGATGCAAAGAGTCAATATTTGCAGTGTTGGCCCTTCTTTTTCAAGACCTCTGCAATCCGCCCTGGCATGCTGTCAATTAACTTCTGGGCCACATCCTGACTGATGACAGCCCATTCTTGCTTAATCAATGCTTGGAGTTTGTCAGAATTTGTGGGTTTTTGTTTGTCCACCCGTCTCTTGAGGATTGACCAGAAGTTCTCAATGGGATTAAGGTCTGGGGAGTTTCCTGGCCATGGACCCAAAATATCGATGTTTTGTTCCCCGAGCCACTTAGTTATCACTTTTGCCTTATGGCAAGGTGCTCCATCATGCTGGAAAAGGCATTGTTCGTCACCAAACTGTTCCTGGACGGTTGGGAGAAGTTGCTCTCGGAGGATGTGTTGGTACCATTCTTTATTCATGGCTGTGTTCTTAGGCAAAATTGTGAGTGAGCCCACTCCCTTGGCTGAGAAGCAGAATATCAGTCTGTCCCTGATGTTTTTCCTGGAGAGAAGGGGCTTCTTTGCTGCCCTTCTTGACACCAGGCCATCCTCCAAAAGTCTTCGCCTCACTGTGCGTGCAGATGCACTCACACCTGCCTGCTGCCATTCCTGAGCAAGCTCTGTACTGGTGGTGCCCCGATCCCGCAGCAGAATCAACTTTAGGAGACAGTCATGGCACTTGCTGGACTTTCTTGGGCGCCTTGAAGCTTTCTTCATAACAATTGAACTGCTCTCCTTAAAGTTCTTGATTATCCAATAAATGGTTGATTTAGGTGCAATCTTACTGGCAGAAATATCCTAGCCTGTGAAGCCCTTTTTGTGCAAAGCAATGAAGATGGCACGTGTTTTCTTGCAGGTAACCATGGTTGACAGTGGAAGAACATTGATTCCAAGCACCACCCTCCTTTTGAAGTTTCCAGTCTGTTATTCGAACTCAATCAGCATGACAGAGCCAGCCTTGTCCTCGTCAACACTCACACCTGTGTTAACGAGAGAATCACGGACATGATGTCAGCTAGACCTTTTTTGGCAGGGCTGAAATGCAGTGGAAATGTTTTTTGGGGGATTCAGTTAATTTGCAAGGCAAAGAGGGACTTTGCAATTAATTGACTGTGAAAATTAATATTTGTGTCATTCTCAAAACCTTTGGCCACAACTGTACACACAATAGCTGTAACGAAGTGTGTTGAGAGTCAGGAAACAAGTTCAGGGAGTGAGTGTTTTTAATAAATAAAAGTGTTTTTAATAAATAAATGAAACTAACACGTAACACAAACAACGCACAGACATGACCCAGGAACAGAAACAATAACGCCTGAGGAGCCATGAGGCATGAGAGCCTGGCAATCCGGCTGAGGCATGAGAGCCTGTAGTGGCTCCCGGACCCGACTGCATTTACACTGAAACAACAAACAAAAAAAGACTCCCTGATGCTTCCCTTAGGTGAGGCGTTATTCTGTAACGATGTATGCTGAGAGTCGGGAAGCAAGTTCAGGGAGTGAGTGTTTTAATAAGTAAATGAAACCAACACGTATCACAAACAACGCACAGACATGACCTAGGAACAGACACAATAACGCCTGGGGAAGGAACCAAAGGGAGAGGGAAGGTAATCATAAAGAGGGTAGGTAATCAGGGAGGTGATGGATTCCAGGTGAGTCTGATGACGTGCAGGTACATTTAACGATGGTGACAGGTGTGCGCCATAACGAGCAGCCTGGTGACCTAGAGGCCGGAGTGACAATACCCCATAATGACAAAGCATAGATTAGATTTTTTGAAGTTTTTGTAAATGTATTAAACATTTTAAATTACAGAGACCCTATTTACATAAATATTCAGACCCTTTCCTATGAGACTCAAAATTGAGCTCAGGTGCATCCTGTTTCCATTGATCATCCTTGAGATGTTTCTACAACTTGATTGGAGTCCACCTGTGATAAATTCAATTGATTTGACATGATTTGGAAAGGCACACAACTGTCTGTAAAAGGTCCCATAGTTGACCGTGCATGTCACCGAAAAAACCAAGCCATGAGGTCGAAGGAATTATCCGTAGAGCTCCAAGACAGGATTGTGTTGAGGCACAGATTTGGGGAAGGGTACCAAAAAATGTCTGCAGCATTGAAGGTCCCAAAGAACACTGTGGCCTCCATCATTCTTAAATGAAAGGAGTTTGGAACCACCAAGACTCTTCCTAGAGCAGGCCAGACGGCCAAACTGAAACATTCGGAGGAGAAGGGCCTGGTCATGGAGGTTACCAAGAACCCGATGGTCACTCTGACATAGCTCGAGAGTTCCTCTGTGGAGATGGGAGAACCTTCCAGAAGGACAACCATCTCTGCAGCACTCCACCAATCAGGCCTTTATGGTAGAGTGGCCAGACAGAAGCCACTCCTCAGTAAAAGGCACATGACAGCACGCTTGGAGTTTGCCAAAAGGCACCTAAATACTCTCAGAGAAACAATATACTCTGGTTTGATGAAACCAAGATTGAACTCTTTGACCTGAATGCTAAGCGTAAAGTCTTGAGGAAACCTGGCAGGATCCCTACAGTGAAGCGTGGTGGTGGCATCATGCTGTGGGGATGTTTTTCAGCGGCAAGGACTGGGAGACTAGTCAGGATCTAGGCAAAGATGAACGGAGCAAAGTACAGAGAGATCCTTGATGAAAACCTGCTCCAGAGCGCTCAGGACCTCAGACTGGGGCTAAGCTTCACCTTCCAACAGGACAAGGACCCTAAGCACACAGCCAAGACAACGCAGGAGTGGCTTCGGGACAAGTCTCTGAATGTCCTTGAGTGGCCCAGCCAGATCCCGGACTTGAACCCGATCAAACATCTCTGTAGAGACCTGAAAAAGCTATGCAGCAACACTCCCCATTCAACCTGACAGAGTTTGAGAGGATCTGCAGAGAAGAATGGGAGAAACTCCGCAAATACACGTGTGCCAAGCTTGTAGCATCATACCCAAGAAGACTCAAGGCTGTAGTCGCTGCCAAAAGGTGCTTCAACAAAGTACTGAGTAAAGGGTCTGAATACTTGTGTAAATGTGATGTTTCAAGCTTTCTTTATTATAAATTAGCTCAAATTTCTAAACCTGTTTTTGTTTAGTCATTGTGGGGTGTTCTGGGTAGATTCATGAGGGTGGGGAAAACCATTTAATCAATTTTAGAATAAGGCTGTAACGTAACATAATGTGGAAAGAGTCAAGGGGTCTGAATACTTTCCAAAGGCACTGTATGTAATGCATGGAAATGACCTGTATGAGATAGAGTGGGTTGTAAATACTGTCTGTATTGGTCTGTAGGATAGAGGAGACAGTGATGAGGTCCAAGGTGCTGGGGAACGTGGTGCTGCCCTGTGCCCTGAGCTCTGTGGTGGAGATGGAGGAAGGCTTTCAGGGCTACAACATCACTCTGCCTGTAAGACCATAAACGCACACACAGACACACAAACACGTAATGTTATATGATTATTATAACTAACTTGTGTGTTGGTGTTGTGCAGGCGCCTCAAGGAGTTCCTCCTCAAATGATTCCATCAGTTCACCTGCCTTCTTGTCTGAAACCTCCAGAGAAGAAAAAGGTCAAGGTTGTCTGCACCTACTTCAAAAACAGTATCTTATTCCAGGTAAGAGCCAATGGGGTTTTTCACTTGGCTGCTAACCTAGTCTATGTAAACTGTACATTACAGTTTACACTAAAGCACCAATGAAGATTCTCCATTGAACATGCTTCTTAGTCCAAGACGAAGTTTAATCTGGGTCCGGGGAAACCGACCCGTATAGTATGAAGTGTAGTTGTGATTCTGGTTGTTGTGTTCACAGGGGAGTTCTAAGGCAGACCAGAGTGACATCAGGATTCTAGAAGATGTGGTGGGAATCACTGTGGAGAATGAGATCATCACCAACCTTCCAGAGCCAATCAGGATTGGTTTCCATCATTCTGCCATACCAGTAAGTGTGTGCGTGCTTGCCTGAATGCATCTGTGTGTCTTAGTTGACTGGAAGCACGCCATTTCCTTCCCTTGATGTATTTTACTGTCTCAAACCCTCAGAGCACAAACCACTTCAAAAGCCCCTTCAGAAGCAAAAGGAAACAAAGTGAAAGATTTGTAGAAAAAGATGTCTGCTTCTTCACAGAATGAGTCAGTCTAGCAATTGTACTGTAGCAAGTATATTTTTATTCACCACTGTACATCACAGGGGTGTTGCCCCTGAGTACAGTAGATGTGTATCCTTAAACAGCTGTACAGTTAGAGTAAAGTTAACTTTCTGTTGTATGGGTGTAGTGTCTAGTGTTTCTGGACTTTATCTCAGCATGGTCTTATTGTTATCACTTTTAGATATTTTGATTGATTCTGGTGTATCAGTTCAATTGAAAATGTTGTGGGTCACATCATTGCACACTTGATCCCTCTTTCTGGTCTGACTCAGTGTGTGAGTTGGTCATCAGTAGCACTTGTAAAATATGATTGCAGCTCATCTTGCATGCCAGACAGAGATATACATGATTTGGTATGTGTTGCTGTTCAGTATCCACGTCACCATCTAGTGGTGAATTGAATATGTTAGTCCCTACTTGCCTCTTATCTCCCTTTTGTAACTTATCTTTTTCAGACAAGTCACTCAAGAAAATGTGTTTCTTGGGACACAAAGAAAGGTTTGTAAAGAAGAGTTTATTCATTATTATAAACCGTGTCTTTCGAGCCCTGGATGCTGATTGGCTGAAAGCCGTGGTATATCAGATAATATACCACGGGTATGATGCAAAATTACTTGTTTACTCTTGTAATTACGTTGGTAACCAGTTTATAATAGCAATAAGGCACCTCTGGAGTTTGTGGTATATGGCCAATATACCAAGGCTAAGGACCGTATCCAGGCACTTCTCGTTGCATCGTGTGTAAGAACAGCCCTTACCTGTGGTATATTGGCCATATACCACACCACCTTGGGCCTTAACGCTTAATTATGCAGTGTTAGCATTTCCAGGTCTTGCTACGGCTATTGGTATTGGTTTAATTGTTGCAGATCCAGCAGAGGTCACATGGAAAAAGGAAGGTTGTGAGACCATACAGAAAGGTGTGGAGGACACAGAGTGCCACTGTAATCATCTCACATACTTTGCCATCCTAGTGGTGAGCTATAACCTCTATCTAGAATATTTACATGGGCAATCATTTGAATAAATAAATAAGAACTCATCTCAAGTAGATTGGTAATAGTAGACCTAAAATTGGTTTTGTCTTCTATTCACCTCAGCAATTGGAACCACGACCAGTCCGCCATCTGGTGGCTCTAACAGTCATTACATCAATGGGCTGTGCTGCCTCTACGTTGAGCTGTGTTGTCCTCATCTACTTCCTTAACACACAGAGGTACTTCTCCTCACATGCAATAATCTGTCTCCCTGCAGCCTGTCCTACGCATAATATCTCCTACCAGGCCTCAACATGTGACAATACTTCCTAATCATGTTGTGCAAATATCTGAGATCATGGGAAATCCTAAATGCTTAAAAAATATGAGTGATATTTGTTTCATAGCAGTTACCCTCTCTCTCTCTCTATCCCCCCTCCCCCATCTCTCTCACTCACTAACTTTATCTCCTCTTCTTGCACTGTGGCAGGAGAGCGAAGGACCAGTCCACTGCAGTCCATCGGGGTCTGGCCATGGCACTGTTCCTTCTTAGCCTCCTCTTCTTCCTGACAGGGACTGTGGCCAACGTGGGAGGTAACAAGGCATGCTGGGTTTTTGGGGCGGCTCTCCACTATGCTCTGCTCAGTTCCTTCTCCTGGATGTTTATTGAAGTGTTACACACCTTTTGGTTGGTCTACATGGTGTTCAGCCCCTCCCCCAATCCGAATGTTTGGCACCTGGTTGGCTTTGGTGAGTGGTAACATACACAAAGAATCGGTTTATATTCCACTGCCCATTGGTAGATGAATACAATTGACATGAATACACCTTTAAACCATTGACTGTTACCATCATTTTGATCCTCTGTCCAGGTCTCCCAGCTGTTCCGGTCATTGTACTGCTTGCCATTGGAAAAGTCTATGGTGTGATAGAGGTTGTGTCCAGTGAGGATGTCAACAACCCCTACTTGATGTGAGTGCACTTTGGATCTACTGTACCTGTAAAATGAACAGTAGTTAAAGTTTTGACATTTGACTGAGGTGATGAGTAAGTTAGCCCAGTGGTTCATGCTTTTTCACCATGGTCTTCTAGGTGCTGGATGGATGTGTCTCCACACTCTGTAGGCCTACTAGCCCATTACTTCATCAACCTGACCTTCCTGGCTGTAGTGGTCCTCTCTGGTCTGATCATGCTCTTCCTGGTCCTGAGAAATATCCAGAACCGAGACGAGTGGCGGAAGAACAAGGTGGCGTTCCTCAGTATCTGGGGTCTCAGCTGCCTGTTCGGAACCACGTGGGGCCTGGGATTCTTGGACTTTGGACAGCTCTCGGAGTTCATCCCCTTCCTCTTCTGCATCCTCAACTCCCTACAGGGTAGGTCCACCTCTGTTGAGTCTATCAAAAGGTTAATATGGTCACATGACCAGAGGAGGCTGTCAGAGCCAACCGTCTATTGTGCTGCTTTGAAACAATGCCCTGTAAAAGTTTCAACAGCGTATCAGGAAAAACCTCCCTGCAACCGATTTCCAGTTGTATTCACTAGCTATTAGCTACATATTTAGATTATAAGCTAAAGGTTTTAGAACACCTACTCATTCAAA
Source organism: Oncorhynchus mykiss (assembly GCF_057628025.1). Taxonomy (NCBI): domain Eukaryota; kingdom Metazoa; phylum Chordata; class Actinopteri; order Salmoniformes; family Salmonidae; genus Oncorhynchus; species Oncorhynchus mykiss. The sequence continues at coordinate 13,183,660 of NC_143047.1, forward strand.
AGGTTTTTCTTTATTTGTACTATTTTCTACACTCTAGAATAATAGTGAAGACATCAAAACTATGAAGTAACACATGGAATCTTGTAGTAACCAAAAAAAAGTGTTAAACAAATCAAAATATATTTTATATTAGAGATTCTTCATATAACCACCCTTTGCCTTGACAGCTTTGCACACTCTTCGCATTCTCTCAACCAACTTCACCTAGAATGCTTTTCCAACCGTCTTGAAGGAATTCATATGCTGAGCACTTGTCGGCTGCTTGTCCTTCACTTTGCGGTCCAACTCATCCCAAACCATCTCAATTTGGTTGAGGTCGGGATTGTGGAGGCCAGGTCATCTGATGCAGCACGCCATCACTCTCCTTGTGTGCTGGGTCATTGTCCTATTGAAAAACAAATAATAGTCCCACTAAGCCCAAACCAGTAGGGATGGCATATCGCTGCAGAATGCTGTGATAGCCATGCTGGTTAAGTATGCTTTTACTTCTAAATAAATCACAGACAGTGTCACCAACAAAGCACCCCCACACTATAACACCTCCTCCTCCATGCTTTATGGTGGGAAACACACATGCAGAGATCATCCGTTCACCCACACCGCATCTCACAAAGACACAGCGGTTGGATCCAAAAATCTCCAATTTGGACTCCAACCCAAAGGACAAATTCCCACTGGTCTAATGTCCATTGCTCGTGTTTCTTGGCCCAAGCAAGTCTCATCTTCTTATGGGTGTCCTTTAGTAGTGGTTCCTTTACAGCAATTCGACCACAAAGGCCTGATTCACACAGTCTCCTCTGAACAGTTGATGTTGAGATGTTTCTGTTACTTGAACATTGTGAAGCATTTATTTGGGCTGCAATTTCTGAGGCTGGTAACTCTAATGAACTTATCTTCTGCAGCAGAGGTAACTCTGAGTCTTCCTTTCATGTGGTTGTCCTCATGAGTACCAGTTTCATCATATCGCTTGATGGGTTATGCGACTGCACTTGAAGAAACATTCAAAGTTCTTGAAATGTTCCTTATTGACTGACCTTCATGTCTTAAAGTAATGATGGACTGTCGTTTCTCTTTGCTTATTCGAGCTGTTCTTGCCATAATATGGACTTGGTCTTTTACCAAATAGGGCTATCATCTGTATACCCCCCCCCCCCCCCCCCCCTACTGGATCACAACACAATTGATTAGCTCAAACGCATTTACAAGGAAAGAAATTCCACAAATTAACTTTTAAGAAGGAACACCTGTTAATTGAAATGCATTCTGGTTGAGAGAATGCCAAGAGTGTGCAAAGCTGTCATCAAGGCAAAGGGTGGCTACATTGAAGAATCTCAAATATATTTTGATTTGTTGAACACATATAGTTTATGGTTACTATATGATTCCATATGTATTATTTCATAGTTTTGATGTCTTCACTATAATACAATGAAAAAAAAAAAATGTCCAATTTAAAAAAAACTTGAATGAGAAGATGTTATAAAACTTTTGACCGGTAGTGAATATGGATTTGTTTCCATGTCATTTGTTTCACTACTGTTGAAATAAGTGACATTCATTAAGCATTTAGTTGTTACAGATAGTTTAGAATGATGTTGATTATAGGCTGTTTTGAATTCAGAATCTGGAATCTAATTCTGGAGCATAGATTCTAGCTTATGTACTGTATTATTGGTCCATCACAGAACTAATCTGAAACATTGTGTGGTCTGTCCCATAGGTTTCTTCCTGATGCTCCGATTCTACATTCTTGATCGGATGCGGAAACAATCGGGGTCTAGTTTGGATGGTAGCACAGCATCTTCCACCAGGCAACACATGCTGCAGTAGAAGAGCTGAGCTGGGGTACATGGGATACCATTTTTTTGTAGGCTAAAGGAGGAGCAATGTACCAAATGTAACTCTGTCACTCAGAACATTCCAACTCTGGGGTTGAGATTCAGAATATTGCACGATACAAGCCATTTCCATACACATATCTGAGTGACTGTAAAAAAAAAAATACCGTCAAAATTAAAGCTATAATTGACATAAGGTGAAACAGCGCCACTGGTCACTCCAGGCACATTTGTTATTATTTTATTATGGGGCAGAGATGCATCCTGGTAAAAAAATATATATATATCATAGTACTCTGCTGATCTATCGCATGTGCAATGGAGAAAAAAAAATGTGTTCGTTGTTTGAAGTAACGTCTTTGTTGTAATATTGCAAACGGATGTGGCAGTTTCACCCCTACAGATTTCAGCTTTAAGCCCAGGGCGAACCTTGATAAGCTTGTTTTATTCTGTGTAAACGTATCATTTCATAGATATCAGTCATCGCTCATTTCAAACTTTTGAAGTAGCACTTTAGCTTCTTAGTCTTGTCGTTTACCCATTCATCATGTTGTAGAATCAGGGATGTAAGAAACATTCATACATAGTTTTCCAGAGACTGGTAGTTACTTTACTCAGAAAAGGACTCATAGAAGTGTCATTCAGGCCATCATCTGAAAGACAGCAGGCATTGTACAATGACATTTGGCTGAAGTTGGCAACTTGCTCTATTCTGTGACAAACACTGTATTTTCAGATCATAGTTACTGGACTATGTTTTGCACTTTATTGTACAGAGATGTATTTTTTAGAAAACATGACTGGTTGTGCCACTGACATTATTGTGTGTATATCTTTTGCAACTTTTGAAAACATGTTGTATTTGTGTGGATGTAAATGTATATTGCTTCAATAAAAGTTGACTGGATAAGAAAAGAACACCAGGACCTTAGTTTGAATGTACAACTACAAAAAATAGGTAATAATTGACAATTATTAACAATTCATAAGCGAAATACCTGCACTGTATACAACTACAATGTGTGTACAAAACATTAAACCCATGCTCTTTCCATGACATAGACTGACCAGTTGAAGCCAGGTGAAATCTATGATCCCTTATTAAATCCACTTCAAATCAGTGTAGATGAAGAGGAGGAGACAGGTTAAAGATGAAGGGGAGGAGACAGGTTAAAGAAGGATTTTGAAGCTTTGAGACATGGCTTGTGAATAGGCAAGACAAAAGACTTAAGTGCCTTTGAACATGATATGGTAGTAGGTGGCAGGCTCACCGGTTTGAGTGTGTTAAGTACTGCAGCGCTGCTGGGTTTTTCGCACTCAACAGCTTCCCGTGTGTATCAATGATGGTCCACCACCCAACATCCAGCCAACTTGACACAACGGTGGGAAGCATTGGAGTCAACATGGGCCAACATCCATGTGGAACACTTTCGACGCCTTGTAGCCCGTGCCCCGACAAATTGAGGCTGTTCTGAGGTCAAAAGGGGGTGCAACTCAATATTAGGAAGGTGTTCTTATATTTGGTACACTCAGTGTATGACGCTGTAGCTCTGGTTTACAGTAAATTGCAGAGGTTCTAAGGAAAACAGAGTGTCATGATTGCTTAGTTGCAGGATGGTTACAGTGACTGTGTGGAAACTTGCACAACAGGGTTTTTACGTGGCCCACACACTGGGTTACTTCAGAGTGACAGGGAGCAGGGTAAATGCACTGTAAAAACACATGATGGAAAAGAGTGGGGGAGAATGAGGAAGTAAGCCATCAAACTGATACTTATATCTCTTTTAGCCTGTCAATGAGATGTCCATTCTTATAAGAGGATTGACTATATTTAGCCTACATTAGAATTTACTGTTACCAGACTTAGATACAGCAAACCGGTTGTGTCCACACTATCTCCCTGTGCGTTTAATGCCCAAAGGCAGGTGTGAGTAAAACATAGTGTTTAATAAGACACAGTCACAGTTTTCATACCCACAAACATTTCAACCTACTCATTGAACACTCATACATATATTGTAGCCTATTGTTAAATAGCATAACGCCCTTAAAGTAAATGGAAACAGGAATAAAGATAGACACATAGGTCATGCTCTTCTCTATTTCTGTTTTATACCTCCATCACCTGTGTCTACCTCATCCGTCTCAACAAATATCACTTCCTCTGTGTCGGAGTCATTCAGGCCAGTCATAAAATCATCACATGGACAAAATGATGATCCAAGTCAGATACAGTACCAGTCAAAAGTTGACACTCCTACTCATTCAAGGGTTTTTCTTTATTTGTACTATTTTCTACATTGTAGAATAATAGTGAAGACATCAAAACTATGAAATAACATATATGGAATCATGTAGTAACCAAAATAGTGTTAAAATATATTTGTATTTGTTTATGTTTGACATCCTTCAAAGTAGCCACCCTTTGCCTTGATAAACTCTGAACCAGCTTCCCCTGGAATGCTTTTCAACAATCTTGAAGGAGTTCCCACATATACTGAGCACTTGTTGGTTGCTTTTACTTCACTCTGCGGTCCAACTCATCCCAAACCATCTCAATTGGGTTGAGGTCAGGTGATTGTGGAGGCCAGGTGCAGCCCTCCATCACTCTCGTTGTTGGTCATATAGCCCTTACAAAGCCTGGAGTTGTGTTGGGTTATTAGATCATTTTTTGTGAGTGTTGTGTTAGATGGGATGTTATTTGTTTATTTTTTTAAGCAAAGTATAAGGGGGTTGTACTCCAGTGTAGTAGGTGGCGGTAATGCAACATTTATTGGATGCAAACCACCGTTAAACCTCATGGAAGAAGAAGGAGATTGACTAGGCGGCGGCTCGCGTGCCACTGAGCACGGGTTTGAGAATGAGCCAATCCAGAGAGCAATAGCAATAGCGTCTTTTTGTAGGCACGGCACTAACTCCGCCATGGTTCGTTGGACAAAGTCTATGTGGAAATGAACGCCGTTTTTGTGATATACGCCGAAAGTAAGGTGAGGTTGACAGGTTTATGAGATCTTATACGCATTGTTCTAGGAAAATCTTCAGCAGCTAAAGTCACATTTTGTGAATTTTGTAGCATTTGTCATTCCAAAAAGCACAAAGGCTTCATAATTCATAAAGGTCATGTTAACTTATTAATATTATCTCGTAGAACAAAACGTATACGATCTCCTAAGCGTGTGTTAACCTCATACCTTATTTTCGGCGTTTATCCCAAACCCTTTTCTTTCCCCATTTATTTTCGCCACACTGTAAGAATGGCTGAAAGAACAAGAGGTTAGGACTACAGGGTTAGGACTATCTCTATTAAGGTGCTGACAAACAGCGGTGGCCACTACATTTTCAATTAAGCCCAGGTGGGGGTGGTATTCTATCCAGGTGGAGAGGAGAACATGACCGTGTTGGAGAGCATCAAAGTGACTGCTTACGGACTGATCAACAAATCACCTTGCATCATAAATTACAACTCATTATTATTTGTAGATCAGTCAGTCACAATTTATCCATGATAAACTGCTGTTTTGATCCTCTCCAACACAGCCCTTTGGCTTCTGCTCTATTTTTTCAAGAAGTGCCTTTCATTGTTGACCAATCACAGTAGAAAATGTGGCATGCTTGGTGAAACATCAGGCTGTGTAGCTGAAGAAGCTCATTCATATTATCCCATCATTCGTTGGCTAATTATTAGGCCTAATAGGCTACTGCAGCACATTGATCATCACCAGTCAATGTTATCACACCATCACAGCTAACTGTGCGACTGGGGAGTTACCTTCTTCAGTAAAGGGTGGCTCTCAAACTCAAATATAACATAGATTTTGATTTGTTTAACACTTTTGGGTTATTACATGTGTAATTTCATAGTTGATGTCTTCACTATTATTCTACAATGTAGAAAATAGTAAAAATAAAGAAAAAATAAAGAAAAACCTTTGAATGAGTCGTGTTCTAAAACTTTTGACGGTAGTGTAAGTTGTTTTATTCTGTTATATTCCATAATTTTTTTACTGTAAAATATGTGCATTTACTGTTTAATGAACAATATAACAAACTATTGATTTCATTTGCATGGCGCAGCCATGCAGCCTATAGGCTACACAGACCAGTAACACCATTAAACTCAAAATATGCTATTCTATTTTTCTTAGTCTTATGTTTCTTAGAACCTGCCTAAATGAATTAATAATGGATTTCTTTGTGATGTATTTTCAATGGATTTATTAGAATATCAGCACATACTCCCACTGGTAACCAACAGATGCCGGCATGCAAACAGGATGTATAAAAGGCTTCTGCGGGCAAGAATTTTGTGAAAATTGAACTGTTTGAAAAGTGCTCATAATAAACATTGGCCTTTTTTTTTTTTTTTTTACAGGTAACATAGTCAATTCTGTCGGAACAGTGTAGAAGATAGAAAAGTGGGTAGGCTATTGGACTACATACCCTAAGCCCTCTGTTTATATAGGGATATATAGTATATTTCACTAGTGCAGGCTTCCTGACACAGATGGTATTTAAAGTCAGTTGGTTGCAGCCCTTCTGCTTGGAAGGAGGGGAAAGGTACATTATGTAAACTTTTTTTTTAAATGAATTTCCCAACTCTGTCCCCTAACAGCCCTTTCACTTTTGGTTGAGTTGTCAACTAACAAAAATATTCACTATGTCATTGTCATTTAGGTTAAACGTTGGGTGGGAAAAAGACGAAATGCCCTCAGTTTTCCACGTTGATTAAACATTGCCATGTAGATTTTGCGGGTTGAAATCACGTGGGAACTACGTTGGTTCAACACGTTTTTGACAGGTGGGTCGTTGAATCAGGAGTTGTTCAAGCCAAGTTATGTCGCTGCCTTTATCGGTTGTTACGCCATTGCCAAAAAAAATGACTTCATCCCTCATTTTATAGCCTACTGTAGCTAGCCAGGAGATTTCCGTGAACAAAGCAGCCAATCGTGTCGATGTACATACACTGTCTTCAGAGCACACGCGGCAACTCGATGCTTCCTGTTCAATGTGTCAGTGCAGTGAAAGACAAATACATTAATCCATGGCAGAGCAACAAGCAAGATAAAATAAAGTGTTATTATTATAGAGTCGACTGATTTCTGTTCCTACTATCAGATGGCGGTGGAAACTGTTCATCAAGAGGATGTGCTAAATGTGATATTGTGCCGAACCAGCGCAGGCGGGTGTCTTCAGGGTACTTACAAGAGAACAGAGCTACAGGTGTCAATCAAGGTCCTCTCGTCTCGCACTGCAGGTGGAAGGTAAATTTGGCAAATCTCAAATGCAATGACAAAATCTCTCTCTCAAGTCAAGTCAAGTGGCTTTATAGGCATGGAAAACATGTGTTCATTGCCAAAGCAAGTGGAATAGATAATAAACAAAAGCGAAATAAACAATCAGAAATTAACAGTAACTTTACACTCTCAAAAGTTTCTAAATAATAGAGCCATTTTAAAAGTTGTGTTACTAGCCATGTACAGTGTTGCAACAATATGCAACTAGTTGAATTAGGCTACGAAAGGGAAAATAAGTAGACAGATAAATATAGTACGTATTTACAATGGTGTTTGTGATTTTCTGACTTTATACACTGTACTCTTTGAGAGAGGTAGTTAGCAAACCAGCCCAAAGAGACACCAATACTCATTAGCCGGCCCACAAGAATGGAATGGTCTACTGTGTCAAAATCTTTGGCCAAGTCAATAAACATAGCAGCACAATATTGCTTAGAATCAAGGGCAATGGTGACATCATTGAGGACCTTTAAGGTTGCAGTGAGACATCCATAACCTGAGCGGAAACCTGATTGCATACCCAATAGAATACTATAGACATCAAGAAAGCCAGTCAGTTGATTATTGACAAGTTTTTCCAACACTTGATAAACAGGGCAAAATAGAAACAGGTCTATAACAGTTAGGATCAATTTGATCTCCCCCTTTAAGTAAAGGACGAACCGTGGCTCGCTTCCAAGCAATAGAAACTGGGTCTAATTGTGCTGCTGTCCTGGGGCTCTGTCGTGTATTTGTGAATCATAGCCCCAGGACCAGCTTGCTGAGGGGACACTTCTCTAGGTTAATCTCTCTGTAGGTCATGGCTTTGTTATGGAACGTTTGGGAATCACTTCCTTTTAGGTGGTTGTAGAATATAAAGGCTCTTTTAGCCAGATCCTAATTGGGATGTTGAATTTTATGTTCATTTTGATGGCTTAGAATGCCCTTACTTTGTCTCTCAGATCATTCACCGCTTTGTGGAAGTTACCTGTGGTGCTGATGTTTAGGCCGAGGTAGGTGTGTTTTTCTGTGTGCTCTAGGTCAACGGTGTCTAGATGGAATTTGTATTTGTGGTCCTGGCAATTGAACCTTTTTTGGATCCCCATTATTTGTATTATAGGTGCTGCTGTAGGCCCTTGTTGGGAACAGACGCACCAGATCATCAGCAAACAGTTAACATTTTACTTCAGCTTCTAGGAGGGTGAGGTCGGGTCTCTCTCTCTCTCTCTCTCTCTCTCTCTCTCTCTCTCTCTCGCTGTCTCTCTCTCTCTCTCTCTCTCTCTCGCTGTCTCTCTCTCTCTCTCTCTCTCTCTCTCTCTCTCTCTCTCTCTCTCTCTCTCTCTCTCTCTCTCTCTCTCTCTCTCTCTCTCTCTCTCTCACACAACTTTCCAAAATATCTGACACATTATTGTGGTTACTTAATTAGTTTAAATTAAAGCCTTGTGAACCAAGACCACTGCAGCAGGTGCGTGTCTGTTTGAGGGTTTGTGTGTTTTTATGCGTTTACTGTATATGTGTGCATAGGTTTGTATGTGGTGTGTTTACTGTGTGTTCTGTTCTTCCCCAGTAAGTGGACTGAGTGGATGAGAGATGTGGCTGTGGTCAGACAAGTCCATTCAGAGCGGGTTTTGGTTCCTCTGGGTGTGTACGAGGCCTGGTGTCTGATGGGCCTGCTCTATGACTGGATGCCTGAGGGCTCTCTACACTCTCTACTATACCAGGTCAGTGTTATATATGCGCGCTCAGTCTAACTCAAATATGAATATGCATGTATAGTGTGTGGCAGTAGGCTAATTGATTCATCTAAGTTGGTTCTACAGCTTCCCTGTGTTGCAGCATACAGTAGACACAGAGTACACCAAACATTAAAAAAAACGTCCTAATATTGAGTCGCTCTTTGCCCTCAGAACAGCCTCAATTTGTCAGGGCATGGACTCTACAAGGTGTCGAAAACGTTCCACAGGGATGCTGGCTCATGTTGACTTCAATGCTTCTCACAGTTGTGTCAAGTTGGCTGGATGTCCTTTGGGTGGTGGACCATTCTTGATGATCACGGGAAACTGTTGAGCATGAAAAACCAGCAGTGTTACAGTTCTTGACACAAACCGGTGCGCCTGGCACCTACTACCATAGCCCGTTCAAAGGCACTGAAATATTTTCTCTTGCCCATTCACCCTCTGAATGGCACACACACAATCCATGTATCAATTGCCTCAAAAAAAGAGAATCCTAAAAATCCTTCGTTAACCTGTCTCCTCCCCTTCATCCACACTGATTGAAGTGGATTTAACAAGTGACATCAATACGGGATCATACCTTTCACCTGGATTCACCTGGTCTGTCTGTCATGGAAAGAGCAGGTGTTCTTAAAGTTTTATACACTCAGTGTATCAACAAACTGGTGGTCGATAGATGCACATAAAGTTAGTCAAGTAATGTCCTTCTTTTGATTGCTTTATTTACAATTCCTGTGTCTTCATGGAGACCAGTGCTGTGCTTGTCATCCACATGCTGTGTCTGGAAAGCCCCTGGCTGCTGCAAAAAGAGATCTATCTTTCATCAGCACTGTCACTGCCTTATTTACACAAAGAGCTCTTCCTGTTTCAGGAGAAAGTTCAGACAGTAGACGTGACACTGCACATGATTTAGTCTATCTGTGGTTAAACTGTATTTACACACAGTAAGTTGTGTTGTGGTCATGTTGAATTCTATAGTATTTTCAGTTCACAATTTCAACTTCGTGTTGTCATGTGCTTTTCAGTTCCCTTTTATTTATTATCCATTATAATGAAGTGAATAGATTTGATACTGCATCTTTTGAATGATTGTAACATGTGTTATCCCTGTCAGACCCAGCTGTATCCAGGTCTACCCATGAGTTTCAGGCTAGGCATCCTATTAGATGTGGCAGAGGGGTTGTGCCACCTCCACTGCATACCACTCCCCCACCAGGCCCTGAAACCCACCAATGTTCTCCTGGACCAGCAGTACCGGGCCAAGGTAGAGAACAGTGACTGATAACTGACCCAGTCCTGTACTACAGAGACTCAAGTCTTCTCTCTGAGTGGTGAAACTAATGTGAGAAAGAACTCCCTTTGATTGATGGTATATTTTCCATGGGATATGGTGTATTGTGAACAGTTGCAGGTGTAAGCGTTACAGTGTACGTACGTGGGTTTGAGTCTGTTAGAGCAGGTGTTTTTTGTCGGTTTGTGTGTGGGTGTTAATGTTCATCTGTGGGGGGTGTTTATGTTTGTGTGTGTTGTCGTTTATGTTCATCTGTCTGGGTGTTCATGTTCCTACCTCCAGGTGAGTGACTGGGGCCTGCCCAGGGAGTGGAGGGTTGGCTCCTCTCTCTCTGCTGGAGGGGGGCCCTGCTTCAGGGACTTGGTGTACCTGTCTCCTGAGGCCCTGACTGGCACCACACCCACTGTGGAGGCAGACATGTACAGGTGAGGTCACCTTTCATGATCCTGCCACTTCAAACAGTCATATTCACCAATTCAATTTACCAGGTGGGGGAAGGATATGTTTACCACTTTTCTACAGATGCCTTTACTAATGAACATGCAGTTACCCAATGAGCATCTTCTCTCTTTAGCTTTGGTGTGCTGCTGTGGGAGACGTTGAACAGAAGACCACCATGTGAAGGTGTTTCTATTTCTTTCTGTCTATTCAAAGCACAACTCTGTTTCTATCAGCAGAGACTAGGTTATACCTGGCCGAATATCATACAGTCTCAATATTTTATTACATGTGTCATTTGTAACACATCATTGTCATTGTCCATGCCCAAGCAGATTTGCTCCAGCTGCTTTCAGGTGATGATGGGATTGGTTCAGGCCTGAAGGATGAGCTGCTACCCAAGCATGTACCCCACTGCCATACCCTCTCTCAGCTGATGACCAACTGCTGGAGCACTAACCCACACAGCCGTCCAACAGCAGAGGGTAAGTCTGTCTGTGAGGGTGAATCAGAGTGTAGATAGACAATGGTGAAGAGAGCAGCTGTGCCTGGTCTTTGTGATCTCTCCCTACAAGTCCCCCTTCCTTGACTGCTTACCTACCTGCCTGTTGAGGACGAGTGACAAGCAGAACCACTTGCAGGACCCACTTCCTCTCTGTTCCACACGCCGAGACTGAGAGATACAATCCCATACCCTACTTCTGCCAGTTAATCAATAAGACTCTTTGAGTCTTCTCATCTAAATTGTGTTCAATTGTTTATTTTCTGATGTTAGTTCATATCCATGTATTTCCTTGCCTATGACTGCCATGGGCGGCAGGGTAGCCTAGTGGTTAGAGCGTTGGACTAGTAACCGGAAGGTTGCGAGTTCAAACCCCCGAGCTGACATGGTACAAATCTGTCGTTCTGCCCCTGAACAGGCAGTTAACCCACTGTTCCCAGGCCGTCATTGAAAATAAGAATTTGTTCTTAACTGACTTGCCTGGTTAAATAAAGGTAAAAAAAAAAAAAAAAAAAAAAAAAATGTGGGTATATAAAAAACGGAAACTTTTGGTGCGTTTATGTTCAATGTGATGTTTACTTGGCAGGACATCTTTCTCATGTCCTCTTCTTTCTCTGGCTCTCTGTCCACAGACTGTGCACTGGAACTGAGGAGCGTCATAGCAACCTTTGATCCCGATGCCATGACAAGGGCTACCCTCAGGGTGAGGGAAAGCAAGGTACGGATCATCCTCATTTAATAAGTTCTATTACACTCTGAAGTCCGATATTCTCTGTTTCCACAAGCCTGATCTGCTATCAGTTTGTTTTGACTGAGGAAATCAGGATATGTTTCATGTGCTTTTAATCTCTCAACAGTTATTACTGAAAACAGTAAATAGACCCGTCACTAATCATGAGCAAACATGCGTATGTGTTTTCTGTCCCTTTACCAGGAGAGGGCGCTACATGACTCTAAAATACATCCTGTGAAGGACATTCCCATTGAGATAAACAATCTAGAAGTGAGCTTGGTTCACATTTTTTTGTGATATACTGATTGTATTTAATGCTTGTGATGTCTTACATTGAAAACAATATTTACTTATCTCATTACTAGGCCTGCGCTGGTTCCAGAGACACTAAATGTGTGGGCAACAAGACACTGCCCTTTCCACAGACTTCCTGTCCTAGTGAAACACTCCCTAGTCCCCCTACAGCCATATATACAGGGGAAGCATCCCAGAGGAGGCACTGTCAGGGTAAGAACTTCAAACTGATTGATAATGAGAGCAGTTTGTGAATATGCTCAGTTTGTTGTCAGTGAAACCACCCTGTTGTTTATCTTCTTTATTAAATAATAATTAATTGATATTGTATCTTGGAACAGTCTAACAGCAACGTGTCTCTCCCCAGACTGTGTGTCTGGCTCTGTGGTGTCTTCCACCAGTCCCAGATGTCCCAGCAGTGGACCGGGTCCTGAGCATTCCAGAGGGACAGGAGGCGTCTCCCAGGGACAGAGACTCAGCCCACCACCCCCACTCTCCTCCAGTCCCTCCAAAGCCCTCAGACAGAGCCCTCTCAACCAGCCCACTGCCAGCTCCCATGGTAGAAAATGTGTTTAAGCTTAGACATCCCACCTATTACCCAGTTTTGTCTGCAAACGTATGTACAGTGCCAGACTGTAGCTATCTAGAATTGACTTATCTTTCTCTAGCGTGTCTAAAATGTTGCTGAAAAAGGTGAAGACAAAGTAAAGCAATATGAAAATGAGTAGACGTTACAAACAGTGCCTCCATTTGTGTGTTTGTATGTGCACAGTAAGCAGTTTGGGGGATTGCTGGTTTCCTGCATGGCCATCCTTTCTTATCAGTGTCCAATGCGTTTCCTCCCTTGAGGATCTTTGTTTCTCTCTACAAGTTGTCTGTTGTCCCAGTAAATGCTCTGAGTCAAAAACATTTTGTCTTTTTAAAAAGCAATACATGGCTACTAGACATTTATGATTGTGACCAGTGTGTTGATTAAGAGGGTAACTTGTCTAGTAGGGCTATGAATCTACGGTACGTATTACTGTCTTTCATATCAGATAGCTACTGCTTGTCTCTTGTCCTCTTTCTCTGAGTTGTCCAGGTATTTTTCTCAAAGTCCTCTCTACACGATTTGTGTCTTATGAGTGTTTGAGAGAGATGTGATATTATAGTTCTTGTGTCATCCTTGAAACTTCACCCTACCTTCTTTGTCCGCAGCTGCCCGGTGTGTGTCTGCGACTCCGGTGGCGGTGAGCTATTGTCGTATGCTGCGCGAGAGACGTGAAGGCATCATTCGAGGCATGACGGAGGGACGACTCAACAACCTGCTGGATGTGCTCATCTCACGGCGAGCCCTTCCCCCGGAGGCCTTTGAGGTCATCTCTGCCTCTCTGACACTGACCTCTCGCATACGCTCCCTACTGGACACCTGTGCCTGTCAGGGGGAACATGCAGCTTCCCTGGTAGCTACCACCCTCGGTCTGATGTCCATTGCCACCAATCGTGGCCCTCCACACATGCCTCACTGAAGGTGGATGGATGGTTATTAGAATGGGGGGTTGTGTAGTGAAGGGCCCCTAACCAAATGTATCTGTTCACGGTTTATCATGTCATACTGTATCTCAGAGAGTGTCAATTGAGACTGGAGCCTTGGAATGAAGAGCTGAGGAACCCTAACCAAATCTATTCTATACTCACTCAGGTCTAATACAGACCACGGTCAGTCAGAGTGAATATCAATTGGAGAACCTGAGATTCCTAATTTCATCAGAACAGCTGCAATGACTCATCTATATCCATAGAGATCCATGTTGGGGACACACCTGTCCATGCCTTTGATAAGTCTGAGTATTCAATCAGAGTGGTGCTACCTCTGAAGTTGATGTCAATCAAACGTTTGATTAGAGGAAGCTTCTGTGACAGTCAAATGATAGAAACAATCGTGTTGGAGAGAAACCAATGAAAGTGAATAGCTGTGTGGATGATTCATCTGCTTTGATCATGTTTATGACCCATCACTAGCGATAATGAGTGTTAACTATGTGTTGAGGGACTACTGAGCTAGCACACAAAACACAGTTTGTTCTATATTATATGCTACATTTTCTGTGTTGTGTTGTGACTTTTGACCCTCTCTCTGCTCTGTGGGTTATTGTGTGGTGCCACAATGTTGCTCGTCTTTTGACAGCCTGTTTGTAAAGTACATATTGTACGAAACTATATGTTCAAAATAGTTTGGATTGTCCTGTTCAGCACTTTCTGACTTGGTATCTTGAAACAAGATTATTATTTGTTGGTTTATCAGATAAAATAACTGAACTTGAGTCTCATTTTATGCCACTTTTGTTGGTTATTTGTGTTTGTAAACCTGTTAAATCCTTGAACCTATAGGTCATTGTCACATTCCCCTCAGGGTACCCTTTGATTTTGTTGCCCATCTCGCGCAACACACCTTTTAACAGTACATGTCTAATTGCATGTCTGGTGTTCACACTGCACCACTGGCTTCACACAGTACCAATTGTCACACAAGTAGAGTCTAAAGACGTTTATGTACTAAAAGGGTAAAAAGGGGTCTTGTCAAATGAGAGGCCCAGTGAAGTATTGGCCATAGTGTACAGATTTTTGTGTTGTTGGCCTGTTTAACATCATGCTGAGAACAGAAGACAGTAATTTCCCCAAGCACTGTCTGTGTGAATAGCCTAGTGATTGGAATATTTGGAGTTGTATAATAAAGTAAATTAATATATAACGAAATGATTAGATCAAGACTCCTCCTTGACACTCAAGCAGCTCTTTTCTTGTTGGTTTTTGAGTTCATGCACTCAGAAACAAAGGCAGATGTTTAATAAAGGCTGTAATTTTCATCCAGTGGCTTAAAGTAGGTCTACTTCTAGAATTGTTGCCTATTACTGTTGCGCTCAAATATATAGCCCACTGGGCACACACTTGTTGTATCAATGTTTCCTCGTCATTTCAATGAAATTACGTTGAACCAATGTGGAATAGACGACTAATTGTCATCTGTGCCCAGTGGGTTTTTTCTTGCTTCAAAAGTGGTTGAATGGCTTTTTTTTCACCCCGAAAGCACCTGCAAATTTCCACAGATGAGAAATTACACAGTAAACGAGAATCACTTCACTTACCTCCAACCAAATTCATTTGATTTTAATTCTGAATAATTGATTCCAGGTAATTATTTTACTTTGAAGTGAAAAATCGGTTTCAATTTTGTTTCTTGGTCCAGTGCAGTTGTAAATCAAACAAATACACTGTGAACACAAAGTATATATATATATATATATATATAAGTAAATAGTGAATAAAGTAAATAGTGAATCATACAAGTGTTCCAATATACTGTATTTGAGAGACCGTATCCATTCGTGTGATCGTTTATTGCCGCTGTTACGTGACTATGATAATTGATCTCTGCTGTGTGCTCAGTGGGCATGCCGCAGCCACACATATTGGCAGGTCGTCAAGAGCGATAAACAGAAAACAAGAACAAGGTAAGACAAATAGCCGATACAAAATGTAGCGGTTACTACTAATTTCACTAGTTGGTGTAAATGCCTGATTCACAGCCTACCTGCCATGTAGGATAAAGGACGTTGTTATTTCCTGGAAAGAAGATGGAAAAAATGACTGGTCCCTTGCGTTTGCAAAGGGGTTTACTGTATGTTTTACTGAACATTACAGTAAACATAATGTCAATATTGTTTTAGAAACAGACCAAAATCAATCTAATTTAGGCTAAAAATTCAAATCCTCGATTTCCCTGTAGGGGAGAACGGGGTTGGTTGTCACAGTGCCTACTCAAAATCCATTGGGGGTTGTGTAATAATTTGCTGCTACTGTAGGCTGAATGATAGAACAGCTATTTCCATGTTAAAATGTTATGGGGTGCATTTTTCTCTATTGTTTTTGGTGGTTGGATGGTTGGTAGGCCTACGTTATGAACAAATAGCCACAGCAGTCTACTGTTAAAACTAACTTAAAGTGGATACATCCTCAGTGTTAACAGTAAATGCGCGGCAGAAGTTGCACTAAATTTTCACAATGTTCAAGTTTGTGCTCAGCAGACCAGAAATTTGCTCAGGTGCTAATTTCTTTTGAGGGAACATTGGTCAGATGCATGATTTATGTCTACGTGGTTTGAGAGATTTTGATAAGCCATACCCCAGAATGATCCTTTTACTGAAAACGAAAGGCTGGTAATTGAAAAGATTCATAGTCATAAGTCATTACTTTCCTTTGTGTAGAGACCTTGTGAGTATGGTGGTAAGGCTGGGCAATGTATAGTATTTTAATGTATACTGCTATGGATCCACGTACCGTTGTTAAAAAAAAAAATACAGTCTATGATACAGTGCTAAATAAATGAAAAGTTGGACAAATTGGACTACTTTACTGTCAGTTTTGTCCTAGTTTGGGGTTGAGTATAAAACAATCAGAATGGAGAAAGCCCATTTAAACCACTTAGAATTAATTGGTTGTCATCTAGGGATGCACGATATATCAGTGAACATATCGGAATCAGCCGATATTAGCTAAAAATGCAAACATCGGTATTGGTATCGGTGTCGATGTCTAGTTTAAAGCCGATGTTAAAAAACGATGTCAAAGGTACCGTGCATTCCTATGTGTAAAGTTTTGCGCTACACATAACCTCCATCGATAAGAGACATTACTGTGCAGCCGTATTCATCGACCTGGCTAAGGCTTTCTACTCTGTCAATTACAACATTCTTATTGGCAGACTCAACAGCCTTGGTTTCTCAAATGATTGCCTCGCTTGGTTCACCAACTACTTCTCCGATAGAGTTCAGTATGTCAAATCGGAGGGCCTGTTGTCCGGACCTCTGGCAGTCTCTATAGGGGTGCCACAGGGTTCAATTCTCTGGCCGACTCTTCTTCTCTGTATACATCAGTGATGTCGCTCTTGCTGCTGGTGATTCTTTGATCCACCTCTACTCAGACGACACCATTCTGTATACCTCTGGCCCTTCTTTGGACACTGTGTTAACTAACCTCCAGACAAGCTTCAATGCCATACAACTCTCCTTCCGTGGCCTCCAACTGCTCTTAAATGCAAGTAAAACTAAATGCATGCTCTTCAACCGATGGCTGCCCGCATCTGCCCGCCCGTCCAGCATCACTACTTTGGATGGTTCTGACTTAGAATATGTGGACGACTACAAATAACTAGGTGTCTGGTTAGACTGTAAACTCTCCTTCCAGACTCACATTAACTCACATTAAACATCTCCAATCCAAAATTACATCTAGAATCGGCTTCCTATTTCGCAACAAAGCATCCTTCCCTCGTAAAACTGACCATCCTACCGATCCTTGACTTCGGTGACGTAATTTACAAAATAGCCTCCAACACTCTACTCAACAAATTGGATGCAGTCTATCACAGTGCCATCCGTTTTCTCACCAAAGCCCCATATACTACCCACCACTGTGACCTGTACGCTCTCGCTTCATACTCGTCGCCAACCCCCAGGCCCCAGGTCATCTACAAGTCTCTGCTAGGTGAAGCCATACCTTATCTCAGCTCACTGGTCACCATAGCAGCACCCACCATAGCACGCGTTCCAGCAGGTATATCTCACTGGTTACCCCCAAAGCCAATTCTTCCTTTGGTCGCCTCTCCTTCCAGTTCTCTGCTGCCAATGACTGGAACGAACTGCAAAAATCTCTGAAGCTGGAGACTCTTACCTCCCTCACTAGCTTTAAGCACCAGCTGTCAGAGCAGCTCACACATCACTGCACCTGTACATAGCTCATCTGTAAATAGCCCATCCAATCTACCTCATCCCCATACTGTATTTATTTATTTATCTTGCTACTTTGCACCCCAGTATCTCTACTTGCACATGCATCTTCTGCACATCCTACCATTCCAGTATTTAATTGCTATATTGTAATTACTTCGCCACCATGGCCTATTTATTGCCTTACCTCTCTTATCCTACCTCATTTGTACATGCTGTATATAGATATTTCTACTGTATTATTGATTGTATGTTTGTTTATTCCATGTGTAACATCCATGTGTTGTATGTGTCGAACTGCTTTGCTGTATCTTGGCCAGGTCGCAGTTGCAAATGAGAACTTGTTCTCAACTAGCCTACATGGTTAAATAAAGGTGAAAAAAAACACAAAAAAATAGGGATTGTTTCATTATACAGACTATGCAGTCTAGCCCACTAGCTTATCTATAGCTACAGTCCCTTGCAAAAGTATTCACCCCCTTGGCATTTTTCCTATTTTGTTGCATTACAACCTGTAATTTAAATTGATTTTTATTTGGATTTCATTTAATGGACATACACAAAATAGTCCAAATTGGTGAAGTGAAATTAAAAAAATAACTTGTTTCAAACAATTCAAAACAAAATTCAAAATGGAAAATGTGGTGCGTGCATATGTATTCCCCCCCTTTGCTATGAAGACCCTAAATAAGATCTGGTGCAACCTATTACCTTCAGAAGTCACAGAATTTGTTAGATTGCACACAGGTAGACTTTATTTAAGTGTCACATGATCTCAGTATATACAACTGTTCAGAAAGGCCCCAGAGTCTGCAACACCACTAAGCAAGGGGCACCACCAAGCAAGCGGCACCATGAAGACCAAGGAGCTCTCCAAACAGGTCAGGGACAAAGTTGTGGAGAAGTACAGATCAGGGTTGGGTTATAAAATAATATCCAAAACTTTGAACATCCCACAGAGCACCATTCAATCCATTATTAAAGAATTGAAAGAATATGGCACCGCAACAAACCTGCCAAGAGAGGGCCGCCCACCAAAACTCACGGACCAGGCAAAGAGAGGAAACAAAGCGACCAAAGATAACCCTGAAGGAGCTGCAAAGCTCCACAGCGGAGATTGGAGTATCTGTCCATAGGACCACTTTAAGCCGTATACTCCAGAGCTGGGCTTTACGGAAGAGTGGTCAGAAAAAAAGCTATTGCTTAAAGTAGAAATACAAGCAAACACGTTTGGTGTTCGCCAAAAGGCATGTGGGAGACTCCCCAAACATATGGAAGAAGGTACTCTGGTCAGACTAAATACCATCCACAGTGAAGCATGGTGTTTGTAGCATCATGCTGCGGGTATGTTTTTCATTGGCAGGGACTGGGGAACCGGTCAGAATTGAAGGAATGATGGATGGTGCCAAATACAGGGAAATTCTTGAGGGAAACCTGTTTCAGTCTTCAAGAGATTTGAGACTGGAATGGAGGTTCACCTTCCAGCCGGACAGTGCATCTTCAAAGTGGTAGGTATGTTGTGTAAATCAAATTATAGAAACACCCCAAAAATAATTTTTATTTCCAATTTGTAAGGCTACCAAATAGGAAAAATGCCAATGGGGTGAATACTTTCGCAAGCCACTGGACATACAGTATTTAGCTGGTAGCCTATTTACATTACATATTGGAACTCGGACTTCACACTGTTGGGGCAATCCATCTCATCACTCGTAGGCTTATCAGTGTTCACAGAATACTCCTCCTGCTCTCATGAGCGCCACTGGGAGCCAGCTTGGTTTCCTGGGAGAGGAGGAGAAGGAGGGTCGGCACTCTCACTAGAGGAACTGTCACTATAGTAAAAGCCTTAAAGTATTTGGTTTTAAATATATTTAAGTATCAAAAGTAAATGTTATTGCTAATATATACTTAAGTATCAAAAGCATAAATAATTTCAAATTCTTTATATTAAGCAAACCAGCCGCCACAATTTTCTTATTGTTTTTAAATTGACGGATCGCTAGGGGCACACTCCAACACTCAGACTGTCACACCCTGATCTGTTTCACCTGTCTTTGTGCTTGTCTCCACCCCCCTCCAGGTGTCACCCATCTTCCCCATTATCCCCAGTGTATTTGTACCTGTGTTCTCTGTTTGTCTGTTGCCAGTTTGTTTTGTTTGTCAAGCCTACGACCGGTTCTCCCCTTGCTCCTGTCTTTTTCTTGTTCCTGTTTTCTAGTTTTCCCAGAAAGTTTTTTTGGGGGTGTTTTTGTGCACCACTTGGTCTTGCCTTTTGTTTGTCCATCTTCATAACCAATTAGGTGAGGAGGCCGAGGCCAGTCGCTGGTGCGGCTGAGAAATAGGCTAATTAGATGCATGAAAACTATATTGCAGGGTTCGCCCCAAAGAATGTACTTTATTTGTTATCATTTAAGGCAATTTTTTTGCTATAGATTGTAGATATATCAAGGACTCATTGCTAGGTCTAAACAGTGTTACACCTAGTTATTTTTTATCTAGTCTAGGCCGCATGACTTTCACATTGGTAGGGCTTAGTTTCTCTTGTCTTTAAAAGTACTCATATAAGCATAGCTGCAGGAAGGGGGTGGTGAGGGTGCTGAAGCACCAGATATAGTTTTGAACTAGGCCTTTATTACTCCTGTATGAAAAATACTCAAGAGCACAGTATTTACAAGTTCATCATCCTGCTGAGTTCGCCACTGGGTGAACATGCTGGTGTTCCATGCCAGAAACTTTTTATGCGGCCTAAGACATGGTAAAAAACAACTCAACCTAATGGTTCCTCATTGCACTTTTTTATTACATTTTAAATGTAGCCTATATTCAAATCCAGGTTCATCCTAATCGAGAGACATAGACCTTGAAAGACTTATTTGCACAGTTTTTTTGCACTAATTGAGTTTTTTTTCGTACTTATTTTGTTTAGGCTACTTTATTTATTTTGAAACTTGTAGCCCTATAGGATTTGTAGAGTTCGATAGGCAAAAGCCATATCCTAATAGGCTTATTCGTTTTTAGCATAAGCCAATGTTTTTAAAGGTTATAAGCCATTCGTTTTTAAAGGTTATAAATCACTTGTTTTATCTCATTGTATATTTATGATTTTTACAGTTCGATGGGCAAAAATAATAATAGGCCTATTTAGTTTGTAGCCTAAATCAATGTTCATTCAAGTGTTATAAAGATTGTTATAGGCTAAATAATAATTTATTTAATCTGATTGTTGTTGACTTTTATACAAATGCACAATTTGTAAGCCATATAAAACAGACATCATTCATTCATGCACTGACTCATCATTCATTTAGCCAATTTTTTTTTGTTTCTGCTTATTGAAAGTGTTGCTGCGAGAGCTTCTACCCCGATTTGCCGGTTGTGCAATTTAAGGGCATTAAAAGGCTTAACGCTTCAACAATATTATACATGTTGTCCGGTCCTCTGGCAGTCTCTATGGGGGTGCCACAGGGTTCAATTCTCGGGCAGACTCTTTTCTCTGAATATATCAATGATGTTGCTCTTGCTGCGGGCGATTCCCTGATCCACCTCTACGCAGACGACACCATTCTGTATACTTCCGGCCCTTCCTTGGACACTGTGCTATCTAACCTCCAAACGAGCTTCAATGCCATACAACACTCCTTCCGTGGCCTCCAACTGCTCTTAAACGCTAGTAAAACCAAATGCATGCTTTTCAACCGTTCGCTGCCTGCACCCGCACGCCCGACTAGCATCACCACCCTGGATGGTTCCGACCTAGAATATGTGGACATCTATAAGTACCTAGGTGTCTGGCTAGACTGCAAACTCTCCTTCCAGACTCATATCAAACATCTCCAATCTAAAATCAAATCTAGAGTCGGCTTTCTATTCCGCAACAACGCCTCCTTCACTCACGCCGCCAAACTTACCCTCGTAAAACTAACTATCATACCGATCCTCGACTTCGGCGATGTCATCTACAAAATAGCTTCCAATACTCTACTCAGCAAACTGGATGCAGTTTATCACAGTGCCATCCGTTTTGTTACTAAAGCACCTTATACCACCCACCACTGCGACCTGTATGCTCTAGTCTAGTATGCTCTAGTCGGCTGTATGCTCTAGTCGGCTGACATATTCGTCGCCAGACCCACTGGCTCCAGGTCATCTACAAGTCCATGCTAGGTAAAGCTCCGCCTTATCTCAGTTCACTGGTCACGATGGCAACACCCACCCGTAGCACGCGCTCCAGCAGGTGTATCTCACTGATCATCCCTAAAGCCAACACCTCATTTGGCCGCCTTTCATTCCAGTTCTCTGCGGCCTCTGACTGGAACGAATTGCAAAAATCGCTGAAGTTGGAGACTTTTATCTCCCTCACCAACTTCAAACATCTGCTATCTGAGCAGCTAACCGATCGCTGCAGCTGTACATAGTCTATCGGTAAATAGCCCACCCAATTTTACCTACCTCATCCCCATACTGTTTATATTTATTTACTTTTCTGCTCTTTTGCACACCAGTATCTCTACCTGTACATGACCATCTGATAATTTATCATTCCAGTGTTAATCTGCAAAATTGTAATTATTCGCCTACCTCCTCATGCCTTTTGCACACAATGTATATAGACTCTCTTTTTTTCTACTGTGTTATTGACTTGTTAATTGTTTACTCCATGTGTAACTCTGTGTTGTCTGTTCACACTGCTATGCTTTTATCTTGGCCAGGTCACAGTTGTAAATGAGAACTTGTTCTCAACTAGCCTACCTGGTTAAATAAAGGTGAAATAAATAAAAAACACATTTGTTTAAAAGTTTAACTTGTGAAAGTAACGTTTACTGCCATTTGTATTCACAGTAGCCTATGTGTAGGTCCCTTTTTCCCAAGCAACCAATGATATAGGCCTATCTGACATTTCGGGCTGTGGTGGTGCTCTCTGCTCTTTCTACAATCTACGTTGTTCTCTTGCATGATGTTATAGTCTAACTACCACATATGCATTGAAATGTATTAGGCCTATGGCAAATAGGGAACAGGCCATTTGGCATGTCGCCCTGCAGTCAAATTCAAATATACTACACCATTGTTTGTGACATCACAATGTCGTCACCGTCGACGATAGCTGTCAAACATTGTCATTAGACGATGCAACTGTAAAATTGCTTGCTACATGTGGAAATTAAAAAGGAGGGTTATTGTCAATTATTTCATTAAAACGTTCATACAGTTTAGACATGGGTGTGAGATGATGGGCAATGATGGGGCCTCCCAGAGCTACAGAGGTTTCCGCTGCACCGGTGAGTGGGCTTGAAGGAGAGGAGAGGGATTTGCTTCAGAGGCATTAGCCATGCTAGTTTTCTTTCTCTCTTTCAAATCTCTAATTCTCTGTCTTCTCCTTTCTTGTCTCTAGTCTTTTAGGGCAGATAGCACCTAGTCAGAGGGGACCCTTTTCCCAGAAGTAGCCAGCCAGCTAGGACCCCAGACAGACAATCCCAGCATGGGGAACCAGGATGAGACCAGGAAGCTGAACGGCAGCTCCTCGCACCCCGACGGCACATCAGCCGTGGCCCCCGAGCAGGCTAAAGAGAGCATGCAGATGAAGAAGGAGATCTCCCTGCTCAACGGAGTCAGCCTCATCGTGGGCAACATGATTGGCTCGGGCATCTTCGTGTCTCCCAAGGGCGTGCTCATCTACAGCGCCTCCTACGGCCTGTCGCTGGTCATCTGGGCCATCGGTGGAATATTCTCAGTGGTCGGCGCTCTGTGTTACTCAGAGCTGGGCACCACCATCACCAAGTCCGGGGCCAGCTATGCCTATATCCTGGAGTCCTTTGGTCCATTCATTGCCTTTATTCGCTTGTGGACATCACTGCTCATCATTGAGCCCACCAGTCAGGCGGTCATCGCCATAACGTTCGCTAACTACCTGGTGCAGCCACTGTTCCCCACGTGTGAGCCACCCTACTCAGCCTCGCGCCTCATCGCAGCCACCTGCATATGTGAGTAAACACTTATGACGCGCTTACGCCCTCTCTGCCTCACTTTTTCCTTTATCCTTCTCTCACAAGTGGCAAACAAAGTGTCAAAGGACACTCTCTGAAATGCAGACACTGTAAAAATAGAATATTAGCAGACTGTTTAATTTAAGTTGAGTCACTAAAAATGCTCTCAAATTGCTCTTAGTAGGACTTGCTCTCTAGGTTTTCCAGTACCTTCCTACCTCATACCCATTTTTAGTAACCCTTCGCTACTTCAGCAGAACGGTGTGCTAACATTTGGGCCAAGAAATAGTACATACTGTTCCTGCATTACAGGGTGTACATTTTAACTGATTCCAAATCTGTTTTCATGCATGTGTGTGCGTGCACTCACTGGACTGTGCATCTGTACAGACAGAAGCCCAATAGAGCAGGCAGAACTACTCTCAAAGTTAAGAAGCTTTGAGTCCTCTCATCATGTGACCTGTGAATTGTAACACATAACATGTAACGAATTGAAAGAGTACTGTGTGATTGAAAGTCTCACAGCACAGTAAAACAATTTGGCTCTGATCTTTGATCTTTACCAGTCTTCTGCTAAGTACTCGTCTGCTGATGTTGTGTGAACACTGTCTTCGGTTGGCCTAGGTTTGCTGACGTTCATCAACTCGGCCTACGTGAAGTGGGGCACCAGGGTGCAGGATGTCTTCACTTATGCCAAAGTTCTCGCCCTCGTCGTCATCATCATCACAGGCATAGTGAAACTATGCCAAGGTCAGTGACACTAACACTGCTGCCAACACACTATTGTTGATTCATTTTCATATCAGATTTTTATCCCATTTGCATGAGAGGTTGTATAGTAATTATTGTAATTAGTAATTATCCTCTCAGGATACACCGTGAACTTTGAGGCGTCGTTCCAGGGCTCTTCTACAGACCCAGGAGACATTGCCTTGGCCCTGTACTCTGCCCTGTTCTCCTACTCGGGCTGGGACACACTCAACTTTGTTACCGAGGAGATCAAGGACCCAGAGAGGTACTCATGACACCCTGACAAACACATACCAAACATACCGTTATTGACCTGTTTGATTTCCGCCTCTATAGTCAGTCATTAACTAGCCTGGCCACAGATCTGCTTGTGCTTTAGCCAACTCCTTTTGTCGTACATGACAGTTTGGCATGACAACGAATCCAACAGAGCGGTCGGCTGAAGCACAAACTGCTCCGCTCCCGTGCTAGAACAGTAACTGGGTTCTGTTACTAATTGGAGGAAGCTTTGGTAACAAGGATGTGTGAATGCAGTGGTAGATAATGGAGTGCCATAGTGATCGCTGGCTGCTGGCTGTTATTCCAAAGTAGAACCTACCGTATGTACGTTCACACATTAATGCCATTGACATGTAACCTTACCACCATGTTGCACTGTAGGTTAAAACAAGTAAACTCTGGTAAGAGTATATGCCAAGCAGAGAGAGAGAGAGACGTATACTGTATGAATGATAATGTTTGACCTCTTACCCTGTTTCCATAGGAACCTGCCCCTGTCCATTGCCATCTCCATGCCCATTGTCACGATCATATATATCATGACTAACGTGGCTTACTACGCCGTGCTGGACATGAGTGCCATCCTCGCCAGTGATGCCGTGGCTGTGGTGAGTTCAGAATTAAGAGCTCTCACTTTTATATCATGGAATAGAGCTGTTGAGGAGCAGATTATTGCTCTGATATCCGGGAATGTAGTTTGAGAGGTAAATTGCATGCAGCGCCGACCCACATGCCACATGTTGAAGTTATTACCAGGCGATTTAATGCCCTTGCTTTTTATTTATGTATACATTGAGTTGATGTTCTGTTTGTCTTTTGATTCTATAAGCGTCTGCTCACCCTCAGGCAACGCTGTCGGCTGGCCCGGCCCAGTGAGAGTCTGGATGTTTAATTGCAGTCCAACAGACTCCCATTTAGATATGGATCTTTCTTTATAAATGTGTAAAAGTGCCCCCTGGAAAAGTGTGTTTTTGAGATTCTGTGTTAAAATTCAAATAAAATAAAATCTTCTCTGTAGATGTTTGCCGACCACACTCTGGGAGTGATGAGCTGGACCATCCCCATCGCTGTGGCTCTGTCCTGTTACGGAGGGCTAAACGCATCTATTATCGCTGCATCCAGGTAAACCCTGTGACACACACATATACTCCCATACAATGCCCTAAACTTTATAGTCTTGCTGTACAGTCTAAGGCCTTGATTTCCATGTTCCATCTGGTTATGTTGAGCTATAGAGCTTTATAGTGATGTTCTATAATAAAACCCATCTGGAGTTACTTTCTGGTAATGGCTACGGAGGTGCACTAAATTGCCAAAAGTATGTGGACACCTGCTCGTCGAACGTGTCATTCCAAAATCATGGGCATTAATATGGAGTTTGTACCCCCTTTGCTGCTATAACAGCCTCCCCTCTTCTGGGAAGGCTTTCCACTAGATGTTGGAACATTGCTGCGGGGACTCGTACCCATTCAGCCACGAGCATTAGTGAGGTTGGGCACTGATGTTGGTCGATTATCCCTGGCTCGCAGTCAGTGTTTTAATTTGTCCCAAAGGTGTTGGGTGAGGTTGAGGTCAGAGCTCTGTGCAGGCCAGTCAAGTTCTTCAACACCGATCTCGACAAACCATTTCTGTATGGACCTCGCTTTGTGCACGGGGGCATTGTCATGCTGAAACAGGAAAGGGCCTTCCCCAAACTGTTGCCACAAAATTGGAAGCACAGAATCGTCTAGAATGTCATTGTATGCTGTAGCGTTAATATTTTCCTTCACTGAACTAAGGGGCCTAGCCCAAACCATGAAAGACCCAGACCATTAATTCCTCCTCCACCAAACTTTACAGTTGGCACTATGCATTCGGGTAGGTAGTGTTCTCCTAGCATCTGCCAAACCCAGATTCGTCAGATGGACTGTCAGAGAACGCGTTTCCGCTGCTCTAGAGTCCATTGGCGGCGAGCTTTAGACCACTACAGCCAACACTTGGCATTGTGTATGGTGATCTTAGGCTTGTGTGCGTACGGCTGCTCGGTCATGGAAATCCATTTCCTGAAGCTCCCGACGAACAGTTATTTTTGCTGACGTTGCTTCGAGGCAGTTTGGAACTCTTCAGCACTCGTGGTCCCGTTCTATGAGCTTGTGTGGCTTACCACTTCGCGGCTGAGCCGTTGCTGCTCATAGACTTTTCCACTTCACAATAACACCACTTACAGTTGACCGGGGCAGCTCTAGCACGGCAGAAATTTGACTAATTTACTTGTTGGAAAGATGGCATCCTATGACTGTGCCAATTTGAAAGTTACTGAGCTCTTCAGTAAGGCCATTCTACTGCCAATGTTTGTCTATGGAGATTGCATGACTGTGTGCTCGATTTTAAACACCTGTGAGCAAAGGATGTGGCTGAAATTGACTATTCCACTAATTTGAAGGGGTGTCCACATACTTTTGTATATATAGTATATGCTGTATGCCACAGATTTACCATTATGTTGTCCAGATACTCTAGGGGCCGCTAGTGCTGAGCGATTAACCGAAATGTATATTATTTTTGTAATTGACCGACATCTGTTAAATTATTTTAATTCAGTTTCGTTCTCTTTTTTTTGAGCTCTCAATGCACACGTTGGCTGCAGTTTCCCTCGTCATAAATCAGATCATGCCTGAACTGTGCGATGTAGCAGGGAGTTCTAGTTACCAATAGGCCAATTTTCTACGTAGTTTAGCGCAGAAAACGTGATTATTAACTACATTGACGATAATCCATTGCACGGCTATTTGTCTGGTTTGTGTGGGGCAGCCACCGAGAGGGAGAGAAGAGACAGAAGAGGCGCGATTGAGAGGGATAGAGGGCAGTTGCTTCGTGAGGTATCTCTATCTGAAAATACACGATCTAAGTGATGGACAGTTGGTATTCAGCAGTCATAAAAGTAGGCCTTATTTACTTTGAAGAACTATTGAAATAGTTTGGGCTCCCGAGTGGCGCAGCGGTCTAAGGCACTGTGTCTCAGTGCAAGAGGCATCACTACAGTTCGAATCCAGGCTGTATCACATCTGGCTGTGATTGGGAGTCCCATAGGGCAGCGCACAATTGGCCCAGCGTCGTCTAGGTTTGGCTGGGGTAGGTCGTGATTGTAAATAATAATTTATTCTTAACTGACTTACCTAAATAAAGGTTAAATATAAGAAAATATTATTTTGTCAGACAACATAGGCAGGAGCTCTATAGAGATGAGGTGATGAATTGGAATTAAATAATAAAGTCATCAAATGTAATTTATACAACAAAATGTGAATAACTGATGATTAATAAGTGATAAACAGTAATGGGCAGGCACTACCATAATGGGACTTTTATGATTTTTTAAATTCTGTGTTGTTCAACCCACATAATGCATAGTGCATTAAATAATGTAACCGAAACTGAACTGACCAAACAAAGCACTAATCGCTCAGCACGATCTCTAAGTGATACCTCTGCCGTTGGCAGGCTGTTCTTCGTGGGTGCTCGTGAAGGTCACCTCCCGGACGCCTTATCAATGATTCATGCGGAGAGGTATACACCTGTCCCTGCTCTGCTCTTCAACGTAAGCACCCCCTTTTCTTACATCACAAACTTTAGAACAATGTCATCAATTTCTATGCCAAACAAACGAAGTAGATTAATCTCCACTGTCCACATCAACGCAATCCTGCTGTCAGTGCTGACACCTGGTGGATGGACATGCCCAGTGCAGCTTCCTGACTCTCTGGAGTGGATGATGCTGATGAGCCATGTCTCCCCCTGTTGGCGAGTCACACATTCTGCCTCTGTTGACCAGTGTCTTTTTTTTGTGCCCACAGTGTGCCATGGCCTTGGTATACCTGACTGTGGAGGATGTCTTCCAGCTGATCAACTACTACAGCTTCAGCTACTGGTTCTTTATGGGCCTGTCTATCGCTGGGCAGATCTACCTGCGCTGGAAGGAACCAGACAGACCCAGACCACTCAAGGTGAGATGAGATAACTTGACTGTCTCACCCGTGAACCAGTATGTTCATACTTTACCAATTAATAGACTAAAGATAAGTAGTTACATGTAAGGCAACAATACATGTTATTTTCTTCTTTTTCCATGTCTGTCCTTGTGTTCCTGTGTGCAGTTGACCCTGTTGTACCCCATCATCTTCTGTTGTTGCACTGTGTTCCTCGTGGCAGTGCCACTCTACAGTGACACCCTCAACTCTCTCATTGGCATTGCCATTGCCATCTCAGGAGTGCCAATCTACTTCCTGGGCATCCACCTGCCCGAGACCAAACGCCCACCCTACATTACGAAGTTACTATGTGAGTTACCCTCTCGAAATAAGACCCTTTCCTCAGCCTGTTTTCAAATAAGAACTGATTTATATTCCTGTCTTGTATAATAGTTTAAAATAATTCCATTGAGAGATGTGGAATCAGTATTTTCTTTTAGTAATTTACGATTGCTCTTCTTTCTCTTGTGCCAGGTTCTTTCACACGCTTCACCCAGCTCACCTGTTTCTGTGTGCTTACCGAGATGGACATCAGTGGGTAAACCTCACTCCCAACCATGACACAAGGTTCTCACCATGTTACCCACCACCCTTTGCAATTCACAAACAGACTCATGGGACCAACTCATGGAAAATCATCTCTTTTGCAAAAACAAGGGAATATTTATACATTTTACCTGAATGTCTGACTACTACATTAGTCTGTAGTTTACAAGTTGGGACACTATACACACGTTTACACACACAGACAGGTATAGAGAGGTGACAGTGTGGGACTCCAGTTGCTTTTCACTGTCGCCAACCTGGTGCCTGATGGTTCATGTGAAGTTAAGCATTGGGCCAGGACAGATCCCAAAGAAAGCCATGGTCATCTGACCAGTACTCTAGGACATCCCCTCCTCCTTATGTCATTATACTACTCATAGTTTCACTTCTCCCCATCTCCTGACATAGCATTGTCCCCTGCCTGGTGTATGAGCTGAGGGGGTGAGATCCACATCAGAGCCTGTGGAGGTCTCTCCCTTCTCAGGGGCTGGAGATCCATGTAAGATGGCAATACATCTCGTATCTTGTGATGGAATTACCTAGAGAGGTTAGACAATTTTGTTTTATGATCTCAGAGTACACTTTCATTTTTAGAATTTGAATGTGCTGTGCCTGTCAAAAACATATACACCGAGTGTACGAAACATTAGGAACACCTGCTCTTTCCATGACAGACTGACTAGGTGAATCCAGGTGAAATCCACTTCAATCAGTGTAGATGAGGGGGGGGAAGACAGGCTAAAGAAGGATTTTTAAGCCTTGAGACAATTGAGACATGGATTGTGGATGTGTGCCATTTAGAGGGTGAATGGGCAAGACAAAATATTTAAATGCCCTTGAATGGGGTATGGTAGTAGCTGTCCTGGGCACCGGTTTGAGTGTGTCAAGAACTGCAACTCTACTGGGTTTTTCACGCTCAACAGTTTCCCGTGTATATCAAGAATGGTCCACCACCTAAACGACATCCATCCAACTTGACAACTGTGACAAGCATTGGAGTCAACATGGGCCAGCATCCCTGTGGAATGCTTTCAACATCTTGAGGCTGTTCTGAGGGCCAAAGGGGGTGCAACTCATCAGGAAGTCATTCCTAATGTTTTGTACACTGCATATTCCAAAGGGACATGCAAACAGACAGATTTTTATAAATATTAAAATGTATTTCTTAAAAGTGATGCTACGGTCTGTGTTTTCATGGAGCTTTTGAGTTAGGGATGATTTTTGGAAAAGTGGAACAAATGACTCCGTCTGCTGCCATGTGGTTCACCACAGCTCTACTACTGTCCTTTAGTTCAGTTTTTTTCCAGCCCTCTGGAAAACTTCAGTTATCACATGCTCATTTTTCTGTGAACTGCTGATTGACCTCTAAGGTTAATGTAGTATTCAATTATGTAAACTATTTGTCCATACGCACACATTTTCTGTAATGGGGCTGGACCTCTGTCAAAATTATACAATATTCATTAACCTGAAAAACCAATCCCACCCAGACATTCTGTATTGCTTTGGAAAATGTGCAACAGCCCCAACTAAATGCCATGCAATCTCAGCAATGGCAAATGTCAACATGGTCTTTGGAGGGTTACTCATAAGGTCATGTCAGCTTTACCAACAGTTTGGGATCACTTGATGGGCTTATTGGGGCAGCAGCAGTGAATTAAACACATGCAAAGGATCTCCTGGGCCAATACTCAATGAAGCCACTGAACTTCACTATATTTATTTCTGGGGAATGCCAACTAACTTCACAAAATGCCCCATGGGAGATTTGATGGTTATCTAATTTGTGTAGTTTTAGCAATAAAAATTCTTAACCAGTTTGCAGTATATTTTAATTCATTACAGCAATAAATGCACATTTATTTTGAAAGCTTTATTTTATACACATCTACATATTTACAAAAGGGATTCAGAGTTAATCTTTCAAACGTCACTCACACTTCAAGAGTACAATCTCCATGTGACAGGGAATGTAGACCCAAACATTAACACACAAAGATTCACTACCATACGCTTACATGTACATACTAACATGCACAAAAGGCAAACACGCAGTCCAAACCATCTCACCAACATACAAATTTAACAAGAAGCACACAAAGTATACCACGGTTGTGCGACACATCTCACAAATTCACACCAACACTTGCACAGTAAAAAAGGACACTCAAACACATCCACCAATACTCGAAGTTGGAGATCAGTCGGAGTCATCCTTGTCTCCATCGTCATCATCCAATTCTTGCATCACCTCGCTCTGGTACTGGTCCCAGGATCTCCGACTGTACGAGTGCTCCTCTTCCCAGTACCCTTCAGCATGAGAACGACAAAATTAGGTTCCGGAGAGAAACTAGTAACACAACTATCCTTAATACGGGAGCTTTGATAATCATTGCGTGAAACTTTTGTGAAGTTTGTACAATGAAAAAAAATGAAAAAGTACTAGCCTACCTCCAT
Source organism: Oncorhynchus mykiss (assembly GCF_057628025.1). NCBI lineage: Eukaryota > Metazoa > Chordata > Actinopteri > Salmoniformes > Salmonidae > Oncorhynchus > Oncorhynchus mykiss. Next base: position 13,215,553 of record NC_143047.1, read on the forward strand.
AGCGCTCCTCTCTGTCGCTGCCATCCTCACCGTCTTCATCTGGGTAGTCATTCCTCCAGTTCCCCTCTTCATTCTCATCATCCTCGTCCTCATACACTTCTTCCTCATTCACCACCAAGTCAGGCACCTGGAAAACCAAGACATCGAGGTTATCCCTCCTGCACCATTTTATGTTATTCAGATACTAACCTCATCCCAGGCTCAATTGCTACCGCATATAGAGCCTGGAAACACAGTGCAACAAAGTGGGCCTTGCATTTGAAAGAGGCATGGGTTAAAATCGAGGCGAGAGAGAGCCTGCTACATCTCTATTTGAATTTGTAAAAAGTTATAACCGCAACCATAGTTTTGGGAAGCCCAATTGAGTCTGAGTTTGGGCACAGTTTGAAAACATTCCCATTTCCCTTCCTTGTTTAGGCTAAAATCACTTTTACTGCTTGCGCTTTGAAATCCCTCAGAACCTCCCCTCTACATTGGGGTTCTGCTAGATGGTGACAGATCAGCTAAAAGCTCTGAAAAGCTCTGATGAAGGCCGCAAGGCCGATACGCTTAATAAATATCAGTGATACTACCAAGAGCAGTGTGCGGTTTCCTTTCTCCTTCATCTTGTTAAACTGTTGCCATGCACCTGCAAAAACATTGCTCAGATGTGCGAGTGCCTTTTGAATTTTGACAGATCAGCTAATGAAATCCAGCTGGACTTCTTCCCAATCCTGCCATAGGCTCCATTCAAGTCCCTTTCTGAGGCACTGTGAAACCAGACAGTTTGAAAGAGTCGGCTGGAAGACGAGATTAGTCAGATACCACAGCGGTTCACCAAACCAATTAGGAGGGTACAATTGAGATTGGTCTACGTGTTAGGCAAAGTTATCTGCATGGCTGTGAATGGTCATACTTGTATCATGAATGAGCATTGCATTTGAGTATTGTGTTCTGATCCTTACCAACTCTCCCTCGTCTGAGTAGGGCCTGACGGACAGGATGTCCTGGATCCAGCCTGCTGTGACTGTTTCCTGGTAGTAAAGGTCATACACGTAGTCGTCCTCCCGTTCACGATGCTCAACACCCACACCCTCTCCAGACACACTCAGCTTCTCACGGATCATCTTCATCGAGTTACACAGGATAGTCTCTGGGTCAGGGGTCAGCAACTGGGAAACACAGAGTGCAGTCACACAATAAGCATCATATTCAAGCCATCCAAATATTAGGCCTGTATGTCAGTGGCAGGTAGGCTAAAATCTGGATCAACTGAATTCATCATATGGGAACTGTTGGAACTGAGACGTTTACATAGGATATCCTGGTTTTAAGAATGTTTCCCCAGCTCTAGCTAAACATTAGGGAGCCCGGCTCACACTTACCTTGCTAGAAGCTTTGTCCTGGTCCCCATCTTCCTGGATAATGTCAAACACCTGAACTTCACCCAGGCTCCAGGCATTTTTGCCTGGCTCCTCCTCTGTGGGCTCTGGCTGCGTTGAGGGGGGCTGTTCTGCTGGCAGCCCTGCTCGATGGCTGGAGAGGATCCTGTATCGCTCCTCCCGCCTGGTGCTCCACTTAGCGCTCCGTAGATCTCCCACAATCCTCTGGGAGCTGCCTGCGGAGGGGCGCAGGGCGTGGGCCATGCGGGGGCGGGTCAGTGCTTCACGAACATGTGTCTGGACCGGGGCATCCTGAGAATAGTGACAAAGTTGGGAAACAGTTATCCTAACAAAGAGGGTTGAGAGACTAATAAGACTGGCAGTGCATTACATTAAAGATTCACTAAATTAACTTAGCTAACAGAACTGTTTGAGTGCTAAGAACACATTAAGATTGTTTTATTTTCAATGTAGAAGAAGTAGGTCATAGAAACTAGCTACCTAGCTATGACTGTCTTACTTTCAGGACCATGACCACACAAGTAATCTGCGAACAAAAGTTATTTCCTACCCAAACAACAGGTGTTGCGAAGGATTATTTCCTCATAGCTAGACAGCTATAAAAATTAATATTGTCCCATGGTCTTGAAATGGCATGAATACAAAAAGGCAGGTACACCAGATAACGTTAACTTCACAGCACCATTATCTAGAACGTAGGCTGGCTGGCTAGCTAGCTTGCTAACGATAGCTATCTGTGTTGTTAGCCAGCTAACGTTGGCTAGCTTGCTAATCAACACAAAGCGAGCTAGCCAGTTTGCTAAGTAAGGATGACTTGAGCTGGAGAGAAAATCTAATTTAGATACCTAACTAGTAATAAACATAACGTTCGTTAACCAGCTGATAAGCTAACCATAGTTAGTTAGCTAAACAGCAGACTCTATTGTCTTGCGCAACACCAGCAGACTGTCCAGCGCCCACGAGACACCGTGGTTTGAAAGCGGCCCATACCTGTGATGCAACGGTCGCCACGAGTTTGAAGACCGAATTCTCAACCTCTGTATCATCCGGCTCAGGCACAGATTCCCCAACGGTCTGGGATGTGGTCTCTGGTCGAATACGTTTACAGGCAAGTAGCAAAGCATCGGCAGGGTCAGTTCCTCTCTTTCTTTTCACCCGGAGAATAGTGGTGCTTGGATCCATGGCTACTGCTCCAGCTGTCGCTACCGTAACTAGCTAGCTATAGTCGCACTTGTGAAAGAGGAGGCAGGGTTCTTCTTATTTTTCCACTATTGTATCTTCTTCTATGAGGTTGAACGGCGGTTGGCATCCAATAAATGTTGCATTACCGCCACCTACTAGACTGGAGTATAATTTTTCTATCTTTACTTTTACTCAAGTATGACTTTTGGGTGACTTACTTTTTTCCACCACTGATTCAATCTGTTTGTCAGCTCCAGGTAGGCTACACAAGTGGCACAAATAGATTTGCAATGACTCCAGCAACATATTTATTATATAACATGGTATGCTACAGTAGGCTATAAGTCTTTGCTAGGTAAAGCCTCGCCCTATCTCAGCTCACTGGTCACCATAGCAGCACCCACCTGTAGCAAGCACTCCAGCAGGTATATTTCACTGGTCACCCCCAACGCCAATTCCTCCTTCGGCTGCCTTTCCTTCCAGTTCTCTGCTGCCAATGACTGGAATGAACTTCAAAAATCACTGAAGTTGGAGACTCATATTTCCCTCACTAGCATTAAGCACCAGCTGTCAGAGCAGCGCACAGATCACTGCACCTGTACATAGCCCATCTGTAAATAGCCCATCCAACTACCTCATCCCCATACTGTTATTTATTTGATTTATTTTGCTCCTTTGCACCCCAGTATCTCTACTTGCACACTCATCTTCTGCACATATATCACTCCAGTGTTTAATTGCTATATTGTAATTATTTTGCCACTATGGCCTATTTATTGCCTTACCTCCCTCATCCTACCTCATTTGCACACACTGTATATATACTTTTTCTTGTATTATTGACTGTATGTTTGTTTACTCCATGTGTAACTCTGTGTTGTTGTTTGTGTCATAATGCTTTGCTTTATCTTGGCAGGTCGCAGTTGTAAATGAGAATTTGTTCTCAACTAGCCTACCTAGTTAAATAAAGGTGAAATAAAAAATAATAATAAAAGAAGCACCCACTCTCTCTGGACAGAAGAAATACAGAAATGTCACTCCCACTTGGCCAGAATCATCCTTTGCATGACCATCGGGGCGAGGCCCGGGCTCGGAGGTCTTCAGCACACCTGCCACCACAGGTAATTCATTCTCACTCGCGTCAGGTTCCATTTCTGAGCCATCAGAGACAGCAGAATATGGTTTATACTTGGCGCCATTCTTCCTCAACACACATCTTTCCACTATACTCACCTCTTCTCCTTCTTCCTTGCTGTCCATAACCACATCTCTCCGTTCACCATGCTCTTGCTACAATAAATTACATTACATTAAAGTTCAAAGTGACATTCTATGTATCATTAAACCGTTGGGGAAAAGGCTGAATCATAGGTTAGATAGTGTTGGTAAATTATTTTAATGAAACCATAAGAAAACATTCAATTATTCAATTATCTGATTAACACCACAACACCATTTTATCCAGTAGATAGGCTGTGTGCTAATGGCTATTTGCTCCATGTGTCACACTTTATGTGTCATATCATAAATATCATGTTTACACCAGGGGTGAAAGTAAAGTGGTACGGTCTGGCGTCCACAAAATAAATGGTGGGGGTACGCTGTACAGGTAAAATATGAGCCTATCACAATCATTTAAATCAAAATGTTTAAAAAGAACTGTGGCCTATTATACTATGTTTTATCATTACCGCATGTCAGAGTCAGGAGCATTTTGCAAATGGACATGAAAACAGGTGGTAGGCATATGCTCCAAAATGTAATGTGTTTCGACGAAAAGAAACACTGAAATTATGCCAAGGCAGAGATGAGTGGCCGACACCGAGATACACGCAGACAGCAGTGGACGCATACATTCTGGCCTAATGCCAAATGCCAAATGTCATTACACTTTTTGGTGTTTTGTGTAACAGCTGTCTCTTTCCATTCACCACTGTTTGGAGGCTGGAAATATATTGCGAGTGAGTGAACGTGCGCGAGTAGCCTAGTAAAGGAGCCCTTGTTTGATAATCAGATGAAAACATCATGACGGGTTGTGTTTATGCCATAATAAAAGGTCATACATTTTATTTCTCGGTATAAGAGGTCTGCACCGGGAACAAATTAACTAGACTTTCACATCTGGTTTAAACTCATTGTATGCATGGGTAAAATGGGACTTGGTCTGCAAACACTACTAAAGGTATGCTGGAATGTGTTGCAGGTATCAGTTGAGGTTTGTCTCCATCATCTTTTGACTGGAAGAGTCTTTCACAGAGGAGCGCTCTGGGCGGCCCTTATGTAAAAGGGCAAGAAACCACAGGAACAAGAAGACACCTGTAGGAGGGATTGAAAAGTCACAAATCACTCAGCGATCACTCAGATTTAAAGCAGTCAATCATATATCTTTCCTTAGAGAGGTTGTGTGTGATAGGATACTGACCCTGGAAGCAGTTGAATATACTGAAGAGGTACAGTCCAGGGAGAGAAAGAGGGCCGTAGGTGCAGAACGCCAGCCCCCATGGTACTCCTAGCACACAGCTGAGCCCCAGGAACGTGGCCCAGTCCTTCCACATTCTACCCTTCCCTCTCTGCCCCCAAAGTTTCATCACCACCACACCTAGCATGGCTGTGTTGAAGAGGAAGACCAGGCCCAAGTATCCACTCACTGTGACGTAGCTGACTACCACTCCAGGGCTGTCTGTAGCACTGCTTATCCAACATCTGCAGTTAGACAAGAGTCCATTTGAACCTTTGTTTGTTTTCATGGCTATATATTTATTTAAATATTAACTTTCTGTCACAAAATACCGTGAATTGAACCTCACATGTCTGTTGATGAGCCATTATTGGCCCCCTTCATGTAGAAGCTATGTCTTCCGTAGACTCCTGAGAAACCACAGGCCACCACAGTCACAGTGGGTATGCCTGGAATCAAAGACTGCTTTTAGACTATACATTGTATGGTGCAGAATATCACTCAAATGTCAAAGAAGAAAAAAAAGACTTATGAGTGAAACTTGTGATCTCACCCCATCCAAACAGGCTCAGTTTGAGCAGGTATTTCCTGACATAGATGTTGAAGACGCGGACTAACAGCATGTAGAGATGGAATCCTTCAATGGCCAACCAGGTGAAGGTAGACAGGAGAGCCCAGTGCAGCATCAACCCAAAGGCCAGACAGACACGTCCCTCAGCCCCATCAGCCTCATGCCACACCCACCACTCGCTCAAGAGGTAGGAGAGGTGCAGAAACAGGAGCGCTCCTGTCAGATGCACATGAATACCTATTGACTGTTCAGAACTCCTCTTCCTATGGGGACAGAAAACAAGAGGCTCAGGCCCACAGAGATGTTTATATAATGTATACCATTTATGCTCTATTTCTGTGATCAGTCTGTGGACATATTAAAAGGGCTAAAGTGAGTTCTCTTGCTTACCTCTACTTTGAATTTTATTGCTTGATATTTTTGACACATACGTTTATGAATATCTACTATTGGTGGATGGTTTAACTACTCTGTTTATTTTTAAGGAAGAGAGAATACTTACCTAAGACATGTGTACATGACAAGGCTTACTGTTGTGAAAACCACAGAGAATGATGAACCAATGTAGGAGATGTAGCCTAGGTTGGCGGCATTCACAGAGTCTACCGACAACTTTGAGTTCTGTCAGTGGGAAAATAGGACAAGGAATCAAGAGTATGTTACCAGCTAGGACTGACCATACAAAAATTATGTCATTATTAAAGTGATAGTACACCCAAATTAACGTTTTGGCGTTGGTGGTACAAATCCAATGCAAGTCAATGGTACCTATTATCATTTTTCGCACTTCATGTCCAAATTATCCTAAAGTATCTACTATTGATTGCACAGCACAATTAACTTACTTATAGATGATTTGGACATGAAGTGCAAAATATGATAATATCTGTATCATTGCCTTGCATTGGATTTATGCCAAAAATGCTAAAACATGGCCAGGTTAACCAATCAAAGCATAGATTGCAGTCATACCTTGTCGAAGGACTGCTTATAGAGTAAGGAAATCATTATGACATTTTGTAATTTGGGTGAAGTATCCCTTTAAAGTGAGTGTTTTGAAGACTTCTATATCAGTCTTTGCATGTCTTACACAGCTATGCTTTGTATAGAGTCATTCAAATAATTAAAGTAAACATATATTTAAACAACTGTAGCACGTATTTACCACAAGCACAGCAAAGAAGCTGAGATGGTTGCAGCTGCACACAAACTCTCCGTGAATGAGGGTGGTGTTACAACCCTCTGAACTCCAATCCCCTGCAGACAGAAAAGCCACAAATGTCACAACCACACACACACACACACACACACACACACACACACACACACACAGGAAAATAACATGGTAGTCCACAGCAGTGTTTCAACCACTAAAAGATGAGTCAAGCCATAACCCTACCTTCGCCATTACTATTTTCTGAGTCCTTCCAGAAAACACAAGTCCCCCTCTCCGTCTGAAACAAAGGCAATGTAAAACACACAGTGTGTAAAATGTATGGTTACTTCATTGAAGTATAGACTAGATTAATATTTGTTTTAGAGATGCACAGTCACAGTCTTATTCGTCCAATTAGTGTCTAAAGTTCAAGTAGCCTCCATTCCACAGTTTGTCCATTCACCCACCACATTTGTGTTTCTGAAGGCGATTTTGACAGGCTGGTCAAGGTCACTCACACCGTGGTCCCCCACCCTCACAGCCAGCACAGACTGCCTTAGGACCTCCCCTGATCTATAGCCTCGAACTAGACCGAGCTGTTGGCGACATTGGAGGAAAGTGCAACAGAAAGCAGTAACAGAGGAGCAAATGTCATTCAGAGAGGTCAAATGTGCCTTGTACTTTCATAAAATCCTTCCTCAAGGGAAACATCTGTATTTAACGAATTCACGATACTAAATCATATATTCATTGTTTTACTGTAGTGATAAATTGCATACCTGATATGGTAGCAGTGATACGATTTTGTCCTTTACCATTGGTTGGTTTCAGCTAAAACTAAGAATGGCCTATGAGTCAGTTACCAACCTTGAATAGAGAGCTGTTGAGTACAGCCATAGTAATGTGCACATAGTCAGTGGTATGAGAGTCGCTCCTCTTGCTTCTCTGGAGGGCATGTGCAGGGAAGTGCACTCTGTGTCCAGAATCCGTGCCCGCTTCTGCCTATGGTGGAATTATTAACGGACATTTACATTTTGAGTGCAACACATCCATCGGAAATAGCAACAATTGCAATATGCAACAGTAAAGAGATAAGGCTGTGTCTGAAGTCTTTGTTGCTGCACCCCAGTACATATGACTGAACCAGAAGGTTGTGAGATCAACAGCAATGAATTCATGATCTCACCTGATTGGATGCGTTGACAGACCACCTGTAGAAGTTTGGGATGTGCAGTCTGCCCTTTTGAATGCATCTTGTAATTCTATCCTCATAACACCTACCAAAAACACAAATCATCTTACACGATTTGACCCCTTTCTTATATTCAACTTATTCAATCTAATACATGGCTATCAAATCCCGTGTGGCTCAGTTGGTAGAGCATGGTGCTTGCAACGCCAGGGTTGTGGGTTTGTTTCCCACAGGGGACCACCAGTATGTAAAAGTACAAATCTGTATGCACTCACTAGTTAGTGTAAGTTGCTCTGGATGAGAGCTCTAAATAACAAAAATGTTACCCTAATGGACATTCCCATATGGACTAGCTAGATGTTTAACTGTGTAGCTAAAATGATAAACAGGTACTGACTTTCTTTGTAATATCCATGGCACGTTAAAATCCCCTTACAATGGGGGATGATAGGTGCAGGGCTTTTATTGGAGTACCTGGTCCATGGCACTTCTTGGTGAAGGCAATCTTCAAGAGCATCTTTACAGTTTGGAAGATGGTCTGGAAACGTTATCGATAAGGTTAGCCATTATGGTGCATGTATCACTCTGAAAACGACTAAAATCCATACAAGGTACCAATGCTTCATTTCAAGACAACCACATCAAAACAACCAGATGAAAAACTACTGTAGGTACTCTAGCACTAAAGCCAATGCGGGTGACAAAAACTCAGTGGGGACCACATCAATCAGGGGTGGCAAACCCTGGTCCTTGAGAGCCGCTATGAGTGCAAGCTTTTTTTCAGCTCAGTTGAGACACACCTGGTTGAACTAATCATGTATATTTAACAGACCTTGATTAGGTATCTTATTTGAATATGACAGCTCTCCAGGCCAGGGTTGTCCACCCCAGATATAAGTAATGCACTTTAATATTTAACTGGTCAACTCATTTTCACTGATGCCCATGAATGTCCAAACATGTTTACATAACCTTGACCTATATTCATCCACACATGCCATCCATTTTAACACTTGATCAACACATAGAAACAAAACAGGAGCTTACCATTGGTACTCAGGGTTGCAGGGATGCATATAAATATGAGAATTAAATCACGGATCTTCATCACGCTCTCCCTTTTTCAGTCTGTGACCGCCGATGGGTTAATGGTCTGTCTTCTTTGTTGATCTTTGCTTGTGTGTTGATGTTTCCTGATTTCATATCATCCCCACAAATAGAGAGGGGGTTGGACATATTTATACATGCAGGAAGTTGATTTCTTATTCAAATTCGACATAGAGTATACTGTGTCATTTCAAAACAGGATGAATACAAGTAGGCTGTTGTAAACACAGCATGTAATGAATACAGCACTTTTATTAGTGGTTGATTCAATTTGTTAACATACAACATACACTTTAAGAAAAATCATCAAGAATAACACAATAAAGCTTAAAAGCATATTTCCTTTGTAGTCAATTTTTTTTTGGGGGGGGGGGGGTGTTTGAGGGGTTAATGTTAGGTAAATTAATATATTAAAATAATTTTAGTTAGAATCAGAAACAAATCCTAGATGGTGGCAATTCTCTGATACGGATTTCATCGTTACAACATCTCTAAGACTCATTCTGCCATTCCCCAGAAAGTTACTAGAAAAGAGGATGTCTCTGTTTCCCAATCATAAGGAAATGGTCAAATGTGAGTGTATTTGAGAACCTACTGCTCACAGTGAGACACTTTCTGCAGAAGTGATATTATTTCAAATGTAAAAAACATGACCAGATTGCAACACACTAACCATAGTTGGTTAGACTGTGGAAAAGCAAGGGATAGATTGCCAAACTAATAAGGACGAGGCTGTGTGAAAAGGTCTATCACATAAGAATGCTTTGTCTCAACATGTATTATGTGGGCTTTATCCTAAAATTCAGAAAAACCTAAGTCACAGTTTACGTTTTCTTGCACTATGTCAACAAGATCGCAAAAACTCACTTTGATGGTACATGGGCTTTCTTCTTGTAAAACATTACAGTAACTAATTTGAAACAGAATATTGACAGTATCATTTCTTTTCAATGTGTGTGCCTTATTATCAGTACAGTTGAGATTTCATTCTGCTTTACCACAGCAATCATAGAGAAACCTCATGGTATGCAGGAAACTAAATCCTTTGGTTTGTCACTGGCTAATTTATGTAACAGTCAGTTCAGCAACTTGAGATCGCATATTAATGAAGGTTGATAATCATAAACAGCATACACTTCAATGAAATCATTCTCTCAAAGCACTTTCCCAATAAATACATTGGAATGATACAGAAGAAAATACATCAACACAACTTTATTTTTTATTTTAAATTGATTTAACTAGTCAAGTCAGTTAAGAATACATTCTTATTTACAATGACGGCCTACCAAATGGCAAAAGGCCTCCTGCGCAGACGGGGGCCTGGCATTTTAAAAAGTGAATAAATATAAATATAGGACAAACACACACATCATGACAAGAGAGACAACACAACACTACATAAAGAGAGACCTAAGACAACAACATAGCAAGGCGGCAACACATGACAACACAGCGTGGTAGCAACACAACATGGTCGCAGCACAAAACATGGTACAAACATTATTGGGCACAGACAACAGTACAAAGGGGAAGAAGGTAGAGACAGCAATACATCACGCAAAGCAGCCACAACTGTCAGTAAGAGTGTCCATGATTGAGTCTTTGAATGAAGAGATTGAGACAAAACTGTCCAGTTTGAGTGTTTGTTGCAACTCGATCCAGTCGCCAGCTGCAGCGAACTGAAAAGACCCAGGGATGTTTGTCCTTTGGGGACCTTTAAGACCTTTAACAGAATGTGACTGGCAGAACGGCTGTTGTATGTGGAGGATGAGGGCTGCAGTAGATATCTCAAATAGGGGGGAATGAGGCCTAAGAGGGTTTTATAAATAAGCATCAACCAGTGGGTCTTGAGACAGGTATACAGAGATGACCAGTTTACAGAGGAGTATAGAGTGCAGTGATGTGTCCTGTAAGGAGCATCGGTGGCAAATCTGATGGCCGAATGGTAAAGAACATCTAGCCGCTTGAGAGAGCACCCTCACCTGCTGATCTATAAATGATGTCTCTGTAATCTAGCATGGGTAGGATGGTCATCTGAATCAGGGTTAGTTTGGCAGCTGGGGTGAAAGAGGAGCGATTACGATAGAGGAAACCAAGTCTAGATTTAACTTTAGCCTGCAGCTTTGATATGTGCTGAGAGAAGGACAGTGTACCGTCTAGCCATACTCCCAAGTACTTGTATGATGGCAAAGGGAATGATATTTGTGAAAGAGAAACAAAGAGACAATGCACATGCCATTAGACACAAAGCAAAAACTCCCCTTGCCATCTAAGTAGATATGAGTGATCTCCATTGTGGACAGACATTGTTTACTGGTCGGGGTTGTTGCCAGGATACATCTCCTCCTTGGGTTTGGCTGTAGAGGTGTGTATAGCTGCTGATGTGATCTTGTTTTTCGCCGCCTGCTCCCTGTCTTTCCTGGCAGTGCCACAGATCCATAGGAATATAAAGAAGCCTTAGAGAGAGAAACACAGACAGATCATCACCCAGACTCCACCCACATAGGTGCTAAATAATAGGTGCTTTCAAACTATGCAAGATCATGGGGCCAAGTTTCTCTACCTGTCACTCCTCTCCCTTTGTACATAACCTTATTTGATCTCCACTCTCTTCCCTTCCACACCCTAAACATCAGCTTTCCTATCTCTTTCTGTCCCTGTCTTTCGTGATGTTCCCTGGGTCACCTTGAAGGGAGTTGAAAATGCTGAACAGGTAGAGGATGGGAAGGTTGACATAGCCGTAGCTGAGGAAGGCCAGGCCCCAGGTGATGCCCAGCAGGCAGGTCAGACCCAGGACGGTGCAGATGTCCTTCCAGGCCAGGCTTGCCTTCCCAGGCATGCCCTTACTGCTATAGCACTGCAGCTGGCAGATCCGGGTGGTCACCGTTAACAGAATTCCAGAGTTAAAGACAAAGATGAGGGTGAAGTAGGCCACGTTCATACAGTAGAAGAAGGGGATGTCCATGATCCAGCAGCTGCAGTGACACAGTGATTAAACAGAGATTCTATTGGACAAACTGCACCTGGTCTTTACCAAACACATCATCACCTTGTCCTTAACGTTCACCTATTGATTAGGAGCATAACTACACGGTACATTGGGCCCCCCCTGAAATTGTATTGATATAAAGTGTACATTCAAAAAGAGAAAGATAACATTTACTCACATTGTATTTGTCTGGTTAGTGTCTGCCATAGTCATTTTTGTAGGTCCATATAATGGTTTGATATCCTTGACTGCCAATGAAACTCCCACAATGATACCAGGGACCCCTGAACAGTGCATACACAGGATGAGTGTATTCACATATCTGACCTCGGTTCCATGTCTTGTTCCACTGTATCTCTCACCTGAATGAGCATGTTTATAACTGATTCACTTACCCCAGCCAATGACAGACAGCTTGGCCATATAGTGTCGGTAGTAAGTGTTGAACACCTTGACCAGGAGGAGATACAGGTGGACAGCTTCAATGGCCATCCAGGTGAAACAGCTGAGGAGGCTGTAGTGAATGGCCGCCGCAATGAAGATGCACACGCCACTGATGTCCAGGCTGGCCCCCCACTCGTTGAGCAGGAAAGAGGTGTTGAGCAGGAACAAAGCCCCGCTCAGTGACACATGGATGCTGTTGGCATTGTCCCCCCTGGAGTTTCTAAAGTAAGGGCACAACAGTATCAGACAGCTGATAAAACAGGGTGGATAGATGACTAGTACGGGTGCAGTCCTCTATACAGACACGGGGATAACTACACGGGCCATGCTGAAATAGGCACGGGATACAATATACAGTGGAAGTGATCCAATTCCAAAATGGAGAACGAAGGGAAAAGTGGGCACGCAACATTTTGGTGAGGTGGGGTCACATACGTGGTGATGACGTAGGTGAGGAAGGATACGGCGGTGAAGAAGGCAGACAAGCCACAGCCAATATAGCTGATGTAAGACAAGATCTGCCAGTGCACACTGCCAACAGATAGGTCAGAGATCTGGAGGGGATAAGAACGGATAAGGCATGACGACGAACACCAGATGACATTTATGATAGAATGATGTAGATAGGTCAATGGATTGAATATAAATGGCTCACCAGCAGCACGGCAAACGGCGTGGTGTGGTTACAGATGCACTCCACCACGCTGTCGTTGATCTTAGTAACGCATCCATCCGTTTTCCAAAAGACAGTGTCTGGGAGGCTTATGTTCCCAGTGTGGAAGAGAGTACCTGTTTTTAGTCATTCACAAATGTGGTCAGTAGGTGTACAGCTTCTATTGCCATATGAGACAATAACAACATGTTATGCAAAGGACTGTGGTATGCAAAGGACTGTAGTTGTATGCAAACACTGTTACATACTGGAACAGAAATATACCCACCATATTCATTGAAATATTGACATGACAGGCTGTAATTCACCTGTAGAGAAAAACCACTGATACGGTAATGCAATAATAGAATCAGCTGTGAACTACAGTGAGAAACAAAAGTATTGGGATCAGTGACACATTTTTGTTGATGCTTTGGCTCTGTACTCCATATTTGATGACAATGAGGTTCAAGTGCAGACTGTCCGCTTTCATTTGAGGGTATTTTCATCCATATCGGTTGATAAATAATAATAATGACGAGTGAGAAAGTGACAGACGTACAAATATCAAAACAAACAAGAAATGCATAGATTCACAAGCTTGATGTAATCATTGCGTGCTAGGAATATGGGACCAAATACTAAACTTTTGACTACTTTAATACACATATAAATGACTTAAAATGGAGAGACTATGTACAAAAAGGGCTGTAATTTCTAAACAGTTCACCCGATATGGATACCCTAAAATTAAAGCTGGCAGTCTGCACTTTAACCTCATAGTAATTGGCTCTGTACTCATAGTCCTGGAGTACAGAGCCAAAACAACCAAAAATGTTGATTTGTACAGGAACATCCTAAATTGTATGATGACAATTTACTGGTATTATAGGGTCAAGCAATTTGAACTGCATCTTCAGTGGAGTGGTCAAGTTCTGAAGTGGTCTGCCGCCCTCCATCTCTATCCGCATGACCCTGGTTCTCACGAGTTCCTCTTTAAACTGGATAGAAGAGGGTGATAATGACATGGAGGATTATGAGGGTTCTGATTTCATGAAAGCCTCGTCCATCAAATCACAAAATGTTTAATTTATTTAAATTGATTGAATTGGAAGAATGATTTAATTGAATTATAGAATAGATGCACAATATGAGAAGTCCTACCATGAACTCATTGGGTGATTTATAGGTGACCAAGCCCACTTTCCTCTTTCCCTCTGGGATGTTCTGGAGTGCATCAATAGGGATCCATATTTCCGAAATGTAAGAGTTGTTCTCAGGGAAGAGCTAAATGATTTCAGCGAGAAAATAAGTACCAAGCTGAATACTATACTCATTCTCATTAGAGGGACCCTTCTGCAGTCAGAGTATTACAATATGTACATAAAATATACACAGACAACATATTTACTCAGGACATACACTACCGTTCAAAAGTTTGGGATCACTTAGAAATGTCCTTGTTTTTGAAAAAAAAGCACAGTTTTTGTCCATTAAATTAACATCAAATTGATCATAAATACAGTACAGACATTGCTACTGTTGTAAATCATTACCAGCGACTATTGTCGCTGGAAATTTATTATTTTTAATGGAATATCTACATAGGCGTACCGGGGCCCATTATCAGCAACCATCACTCCTGTGTTCCAATGGCACATTGTGCTAGCTAATCCAAGTTTATCATTTTAAAAGGATAATTTATCATTAGAAAACCCTTTTTGCAATTATGTTAGCACAGCTGAAAACTGTTGTTCGGATTAAAGAATCAATAAAACTGGCCTTCTTTAGACTAGTTGAGTATCTGAAGCATCAGCATTTGTGGGTTCGATTACAGGCTCAAAATGGCCAGAAACAAATAACTTTCTTCTGAAACACGTCAGTCTATTCTTCTTCTGAGAAATGAAGGCTATTCCATGCGAGAAACTGCCAAGAAACTGAAGATCTCGTTCAACGCTGTGTACTACTCCCTTCACAGAACAGCGCAAACTGGCTCTAACCAGAATAGAAAGAGGAGTGGAAGGCCCCGGTGCACAACTGAGCAAGAGGACAAGTACATTAGAGTGTCTAGTTTGAGAAACAGACAAGTCCTCAACTGGCAGCTTCCTTTTAGCTGTTCTAACATAATTGCAAAAGGGTTTTCTAATGGTCAATTTGCCTTTTAAAATGATAAACTTAGCTAACACAACGTGCCATTGGAACACAGGAGTGATGGTTGCTGATAATGGGCCTCTGTACGCCTATGTAGATATTCCATTAAAAATCATCCGTTTCCAGCTACAATAGTCATTTACAACATTAACAATGTCTACATTATATTTCTGATCAATTGAACGTTATTTTAATGGACAACATATTTGCTTTTCTTTCAAAAATAAGGACATGTCTAAGTGACCCCAAACTTTTGAACGGTAGTGTATACATTTGGCGTTTACACATGCTCTATAGGTTGGGTACCTCTCTGACCTCAATCTGAAACAAGATGCCCAAACACAAAACCCCAGATAAAAGCAGCCCTACCTCTGGAGCTTTTATGTGCACCATCTTGTCATTGGCACTGGTTAGGTTGGCCAGGTTGAACACAGTCAGAGCCAGATCCCTGAGGTTGTAGAGCACAGACTCTCCAGTGAATGAGATGTTCATGATGCTGTGTATGAGGCCCCGTTCAATGCTGCAAGTACAACACAGATACAGGGCAGGTTATCAAAGTTACGTCTCTGTCAGAAGTAAATGGAAATAGGTGGGCTGGTTACTTACTCAATAAACATCATGCCCATGGTGTGATTGTTATTAAACAGGTCTGCACACATACTTCGTATGTTCAAGATCTTTCTAAGTTTCTTTGGACCTGCACCGGGATGGTCTTGTATCTCTCTCAAAAGGGCATTGATTGCTGTCTCTGTACAATTGGTGACTTCACACGTGGACGAAGCTGAGGGACAGAAAAAAGAGCCTTTTGTACTGACATTACAGTTTAGGAGGGGTTATATCAAACCTATGACATTACAGAGGAATCACCGCCACAGTTTCACATTTCATCCACAATTTCTATATTGTGAATATGTATACAAAGAAAATAAGTTGATTTGCTCACATATGTTGAAGATGAACTTGCCGATTGAGTGACTGGCAAAAGAAATCTGCACCGTCCGACAGTCAGTTAGGTTCATTGAGGTCACATTTATCGAGGTGCAATCAACATAGCTTTCCCTGGACGCCCAATAGCATTTCAGAGCATCCTCAGCTTTATCGTTGATGGTGATATTCTCTTGTAGAATCTTCATTGAAATCACCCCAGTTGTGGTGTTGAAATAAAAGGTATTGTCTATGGAAATGAAATAGCATGCATTAAGTTATTATTATTTGGTTGATATCCCATAATTCAAATGAGGAGTTACAACAACCATGAATGGGGTTATTTACAACTTGTTGCCTAATTATTACAACAGTTGCCAATTGTTCCAATATCAAATCAAATCAAACTTTATTTGACACATGCGCCGAATACAACAAGTGTGGACCTTACCTTCAAATGCTTTCTTAACCAACAGTGCAGTTCAAAAAGAGTTAAGAAAATATTTACCAAATAAACTAAAGTAAAAAATTATAAAATAACAATAACGAGGCTATATACAGGGGGTACCGGTACCGAGTTAGTGTACGGGGGTACAGGTTAGAGGTAATTTGTACACGTTGGTAGGGGTGAAGTGACTATGCATAGATAATTAACAGGGAGTAGCAGCAGTGTACAAAACAAATGGAGAGGGGGGGGGGGGGGGTCCATTTGATTATTTGTTCAGCAGTCTTATGACTTGGGGGTAGAAGCTGTTAAGGAGCCTTTTGGTCCTAGACTTGGCGCTCCAGTACTGCTTGCCATGCGGTAGCAGAGAAAACACTCTATGACCTGGGTGACTGGAGTCTCTGACAGTTTTATGGGCTTTCCTCTGACACATATTATATAGGTCCTGGATGACAGGAAGCTTGGCCCCGGTGATGCACTGGGCCGTACTGGGCCGTACGCAGTGCTCTCTGTAGTGACTTACGGTCAGATGCCGAGCAGTTGCCATATCAGGCGGTGATGCAATGGGTCAGGATGCTCTCAATGGTGCAGCTGTACAACATTTTGAGGATCTGGGGACCCATGCCAAATCTTTTTAGTCTCCTGAGGGGGAATAGGTTTTGTCGTGCCCTCTTCACGACTGTCTTGGTGTGTTTGGACCATGATAGTTTGTTGGTGATGTGGACACCAAGGAACTTGAAACTCTAGACCCGCTCCACTACAACCCTTTGATGTTAAATGGGAGCCTGTTCGGCCCACCTTTTCCTGTAGTCCACGATCAGCTCCTTTATCTTCCTCACATTGAGGGAGATGTTGTTGTCCTGGCACTACACTGCCAGTTCTCTGACCTCCTTCCTATAGGCTGTCTCATCATTGTCAGTGATCAATATTAACACAAATCAAATGTACTTAAGTCCTCCCTATCAATACTTTATACTATATTTTGTCCACATGAGGTTGGTGGCACCTTAATTGGGGATGACGGGATCGTGGTAATGGCTGGAGCGGAATAGGTGGAATGGTAGCAAATACATCAAACACATAGGTTCCATTCCATTAGCTCTGTTCCACCCATTATTATGAGCCGTCCTCCCCTCAGCAGCCTCCACTGATTTGGTCCCACAGTGCATTAAAATGAAACACAGTTTGAGATCATTAGTGTGTTAGTACCTGAATTTGAGCAAATCATAGCCAGTGTTCCAGATATCAGCAGGAGTAGATGCAGAGGAAACATTGTGGCTGTTTTAAGGGTAGAACAGTACAAAATATGAATGACAAAAAACATACGTTACAAAGTAATCCTTATTTTCAACATACTGCCATAGCCCTTGCCACTCATTCAACATCACACTCAGTAAAGTGCACAATGCAGCCCGAGAATTACATTTCAGCTTGACACCTAGGCTAACACTACTTAATACCACAACAATATCCCTAACACATTCTGTTTGTTTTCAACAATGCGTCAGCACTAACAAAACCTAGCCATGCTTTCTGATTATCAACACAGTGATGTCTGCTTATTACCAGGCATATCATTTTGCCATCACTCAGGTAAGATAATGACACAACATTATCAAGTTAAATGAAAGTACTTTTCTGGAACAAAAAAATCAACTCAACAGCTGAACTTTACAATGACAAAATAGGATTGAATCATATTCCTCACACACGAACACATACACTTACTTACATGCTAGGAGTTGATTTCACTCACATTTGATGTTCTTTTGGGATGAGAAAATGGTCTGTCAAACCACTGTGTGCTTTGAAGAGAGAACACAGTAAAATCCCTTCTCTTCTAATGTTAGCTCATGTCATGATTGTTCATAGTCATATATCATTTTGTGACTGCAAAATGTACGTTTATGTTAGCTTTAGAGGAACCTGGTGGCATTGCATTTGTTTTATGCAAATCTAGTCCGAACTTCAGCTTGCTCGAGCCGAGCATCAATGAATGGGCTATAGTTCAGCTTACGTCAACATATTTATTTTCTGTTGCAGGTTTATCAACTAGTGAGGGATAGGATCTCACAGCATTACATCAGATCCTGTTGGCTCGCATGATTTATGATTGAACAAACCACACACAAAAACAGTTCTGATAAACACCTTCCTTCATTCCATAACTAAACAATGACATGCTATTGTATTGGTACAAAACAAGTGGGTGGTTTGTAGACACTTTCGAAGGTTCCACAGTTTAGGGCAAGAATTCTCAAAATAACAAAATCTCAATAAAGTTTGAAATGAACATTGATAACAACAGTGCTGGATTGGTTGACAACAGACTTTTGTTCTCAGGCAGATCAGATATTAGTACAGTGAGTGTCACTACCAGGTTGGCTGTCCTCAGTCTTCCATTTGAACACACAAAACCAGAGGAAGATGAATAAAATGTACAAAAGAAGATGACACATTTTACTCCTCGAAACAGAACTTCATTACAGTATTCAGTCGACCTCTCACAACCCACACAATATATTCCAAATGTCAACACTTATTCAAAGTTGTAATTTTCTGTAAAAGCTGTAAAAGCATTACAAACAACTTCCAGAAGGTTTAAAATGTGTTGCAAGTGTTGGTGAGTTCACACAAAACGTGGAAAAGTGGTTTATGGAACAGCAGGGTATGAACCTTTTTTGATGCTATTTGTACTATTTGTTTGTACTATTTGGTTGTTTGTATCAAATCAAATTGTATTTGTCACATGCGTCGAATACAACAGTTGTAGTCCTTACAGTGAAATGCTTACTTACAAGCCCTTAACCAACAATGTTGGTAATGAGGTAATATGATCTGATCTGTTTCACCTGTCTTTGTGTTTGTCTCCACCCCCCTCCAGGTGTCGCCCATCTTCCCCATTATCCCTACTACCTTAGTTCTCTGTCTGTTGCCAGTTTGTTTTGTTTGTCAAGCCTACCAGCGTTTTCCCCATTGCTTCTGTCTGTTTCTGTACATGTAGGTAGAGTTAAAGTGACCATGCATAGGTTATAAACAGAGAGTAGCAGCAGCGTTAAAGAGGGTTCTGGATAGCCCTTTGTTTAGCTGTTCAGGAGTCTTATGACTTGGGGGTAGAATCTGTTAAGAAGCCTTTTGGACCTGGACTTGGCACTCCAGAGGGCATAGCGTGATTTCTTATAAGCATCCGGGTGAGAGTCCCGCTCCTTGAAAGCAGCAGCTCTACCCTTTAGCTCACTGATGTGGTGTACTCCTCAATGCCATCAGAAGAATCCCGGAACATATTCCAGTCTGTGCTAGCAAAACAGTCCTATACACCACATCACCTGCTTCATCTGACCACTTCCACATTGACCGAGTCACTGGTGCTTCCTGCTTTAGTTTTTGTTTGTAAGCAGGAATCAGGAGGATAGAATTATGGTCAGATTTTCAAAATGGAGGGCAGGAGAGAGCTTTGTATGCGTCTCTGTGTGTGGAGTAAAGGTGGTCTAGATTTTTTTCCCCTCTGGTTGCACATTTAACATGCTGGTAGAAATGAGGTAAATTAGGTATTTGAGTTTCCCTGCATTAAAGTCCCCGGCCACTAGGAGCGCTGCCTCTGGATGAGCGTTTTCCTGTTTGCTTATGGCCGTATACAGCTCAAAAATACATAGACTGCTACCCATTGTCTTACCAGAGGCTGCTGTTCTATCCTGCTGAAGAAGCTAAAAACCCGCCAGCTGTATGTTATTCATGTCGTCGTTCAGCCACGACTCTGTGAAACATAAGATATTACAGTTTTTAATGTCCCATTGGTAGGGTATACGTGATCGTAGTTTGTCTACGATCACGTTCTATCCTGCTGGAGAAGCTTAAAACCCGCCAGCTGTATGTTGTTCATGTCGTCGTTCAGCCACGACTCAGTGAAACATAAGATATTACAGTTTTTAATGTCCCATTGGTAGGGTATACAGTGGGGCAAAAAAGTATTTAGTCAGCCACCAATTGTGCAAGTTCTCCCACTTAAAAAGAGATGAGAGAGGCCTGAATTTTCATCATAGGTACACTTCAACAATGACAGACAAAATGAGGGAAAAAAAAATTCTGGCTCTCACAGACCTGTAACTTCTTCTTTAAGAGGCTCCTCTGTCCTCCACTCGTTACCTGTATTAATGGCACCTGTTTGAACTTGTTATCAGTATAAAAGACACCTGTCCACAACCTCAAACAGTCACACTCCAAACTCCACTATGGCAAAGACCAAAGAGCTGTCAAAGGACACCAGAAACAAAATTGTAGACCTGCACCAGGCTGGGAAGACTGAATCTGCAATAGGTAAGCAGCTTGGTTTGAAGAAATCAACTATGGGTGCAATTATTAGGAAATTGAAGACATACAAGACCACTGATAATCTCCCTCGATCTGGGGCTCCACGCAAGATCTCACCCCGTGGGTCAAAATTATCACAAGAACGGTGAGCAAAAATCCCAGAACCACACGGGGGGACCTAGTGAATGACCTGCAGAGAGCTGGGACCAAAGTAACAAAGCCTACCATCAGTAACACACTACGCCGCCAGGGACTCAAATCCTGCAGTGCCAGACGTGTCCCCCTGCTTAAGCCAGTACATGTCCAGGCCCGTCTGAAGTTTGCTCGAGAGCATTTGGATGATCCAGAAGAAGATTGGGAGAATGTCATATGGTCAGATGAAACCAAAATATAACTTTTTGGTAAAAACTCAACTTGTCGTGTTTGGAGGACAAAGAATGCTGAGTTGCATCCAAAGAACACCATATCTACTGTGAAGCATGGGGGTGGAAACATCATGCTTTGGGGCTGTTTTTCTGCAAAGGGACCAGGACGACTGATCCGTGTAAAGGAAAGAATGAATTGGGCCATGTATCGTGAGATTTTGAGTGAAAACCTCCTTCCATCAGCAAGGGCATTGAAGATGAAACGTGGCTGGGTCTTTCAGCATGACAATGATCCCAAACACACCGCCCGGGCAACGAAGGAGTGGCTTTGTAAGAAGCATTTCAAGGTCCTGGAGTGGCCTAGCCAGTCTCCAGATCTCAACCCCATAGAAAAGCTTTGGAGGGAGTTGAAAGTCGTGTTGCCCAGGAACAGCCCCAAAACATCACTGCTCTAGAGGAGATATGCATGGAGGAATGGGCCAAAATACCAGCAACAGTGTGTGAAAATCTTGTGAAGACTTACAGAAAACGTTTGACCTCTGTCATTGCCAACAAAGGGTATATAACAAAGTATTGAGATAAACTTTTGTTATTGACCAAATACATAATTTGCAAATAAATTCATAAAAAATCCTACAATGTGATTTTCTGGATTTTTTTTCTCATTTTGTCTGTCATAGTTGAAGCGTACCTATGATGAAAATTACAGGCCTCTCTCATCTTTTTAAGTGGGAGAACTTGCACAATTGGTGGCTGACTAAATACTTTTTTGCCCCACTGTACGTGATCGTAGTTCGTCTATTTTATTATGGATTGATTGTACATTGGCTACTAGGACCGAAAGGAAAAGGTAGATTACCCTTTCGGCGACAGATCCTAACAAGGCACCCGGATCTTCACCCACGATACCTCCGTCTCTTTCTCCTGTGAATTACGAGGATAAGGGCCTTGTCGGGCGTCTGTAGTAAATCCTTCCCGCCTAACTCGCTGAAGAAAAACTATTCCTCCAGTACGGGGTGAGTAATCGCTTTCCTGATATCTAGAAGTTATTTTCGGTCATAAGACATGGTGGCAGAAACATTATGTACAAAATAACTTACAAATAATGTGAAAAAACATTCATTATAGCACAATTGGTTACGGGATCGTAAAACGACAGCCATCTCGTTCGCCACCGTTATTATTGCTTACTGTTTACAGTCATACAGCCAGTTTCAGGTTGTAAAGTGCAACCTCACACCATTCTACCAGGCTCAGTTTGAGCAGGTATCTCCTGACATTGATGTTGAAGACACGGACCAGCAACAGGTAAAGATGGAAGCCTTCGATTGCTGTCCATGTGAAGGTGGCCAGTAGAGAGTAATGCAAGAAGGACAGCAACATAGATACATGGCCCAGAGGAGGATAATGCTGCTACCTACTGGCTGGGCAGGAAGTGTAGGTTGAGGAGGATCAGGGCCACAGACAGGTTGATATGCACCTTCAGGGAGATGTCTGTGCATATACCTCTGAACAAAGGAATAGAGAGAGAGTATGGTGAAAACAAGGTCTGTTGCTTTAAAAATGTAATTTAATCAGCTCCCTCCAGTTCATGTACATCTTGGTGTCACTTTCTGATGACGTCAAACTTATGACAAACCAGGGGTTCCTGTGAGGAGCTGACCATGACACCCAGAGTGTGACATACCTTTGAGTGGCGCACAGAAAGATTGTGACCACCTGGAAGAACAGAGACAGACTGCAGCCAATCAGAGTGATGTAGCTTAGGATCTGCTGATCACTTTCAGAGATGGAGACACCTAAACGCAGGAAAATACAACTAATGCTACAGTGTATCTTAGTAGATGGGTATACTTCACTGACTTTTGTTTTTATTCTCTTCCATTTAAGAAGTGCTTATGCTGCGATAAGGAAACGAAGGAAGGACTGTGGTAGTTGTAAAGTTGTCTACCATCAGCACAGCAAAATATGAGGTGGTCACATGAGCACACCACACGGCCCTCGTCTCTCTTCCACTCTGTGGTGCAGTCATCCTGGTAGAACTCTAAACATTCATTTGTACAGAGGAAACACAGCCATGTGACATCACATGAACTGATACCTTAAAGGTATAAAAAGTTTCATAACAGTATTATAATGAGTATTATAACATTTCATATTGGCACCTACCGTTGGTTGATAAATTAAAGCATTGGCAAGATGGTTGTTTGTCAGCCTATGAACAACAACAGAAATGAGTCATCAAAGTTTATATTCTTGCCACTATCACAGTCATAGAACTGGTGTAGGTAGCTGAGAGTTGATATTGCACTCACCTGACTTTCCAATGTGGGGCGCTGTAGAGGCATGAAGTAGTTGATCTTGTCCTGCAGACCTAACACTGTCTTCATGCTCACAGCCAGATCTCCTACTTGGCCATCAAGAAGTCCCGATGGCTAGAGGAACATTTCAAAATATGGCTAAACTGAAATAATTAAGCATGGTACTAAAAACCCACACAGGCACACACATGCATACACGCACCATGCACACACACAAACACACATGCATACGCACGCACGCACACACACACACATACACACACACACCTACCCCATATTTTTCAGGTGAGGTAATCATGCAGAAGATGGTATCGTTCTCTTTGGCTATCAGGAGCTTTTTGGGTAGGTGGACCTTGACGGTAGTGTTGGCCACATGGTCACTGTCTGATGTTACCTAGGTAAAAGGGATGATAAAAAATATATGATTTAACCTTTATTTAACTAGGCAAGTCAGTTAAGAACACATTCTTATTTACAATGACAGCCTACTGGGGAACAGTGGGTTAACTGCCTTGTTCAGGGGCAGAACGACAGATTTTTACCCTGTCAGCTCGGGAATTTGATCTAACCACTCTCTAACCACTAGGATACCTGCCGCCCCGATCAGGCACAGAGTTCACTATTTCTGTAAAACTGAACTCTATCATGATGTCATCCCCATCTCAGATCATCCCCCCCGCCCCAAATGTCATACCTCAAATATTATATTAATATTTTCATTCAAATTATAAACAGTTGAAGTCAAAGTTTACATACAACTTAGACAAATACATTTAAACTATTCCTGACATTTAATCATAGTAAAAATTCCCTGTCTTAGGTCACCACTTTATTTTAAGAATGTGACATGTCTGAATAATAGTAGAGAGAATGATTTATTTCAGATATTATTTCACATTGCCAGTGGGTCAGAAGTTTACATACACTCAATTAGTATTTGGTAGCAGTGCCTTTAAATTGTTTAACTTGGGTCAAACGTTTCGGGTAGCCTTCCACAGGCTTCCCACAATAAGTTGGGTGAATTTTGGGCCAAGCTGTAACGGTCGTCGGTGGAAGAAGTTGAGGACCAAAGCGCAGCGTGGAACTTCTTCATGTTATTTATTTAAAACTGAACAAAATCTAACAAAGAAACAAAAAGCACAACCGAAACAGCTCCGTCAGGTGCAACAAAAACTAAACAGAAAGTATAATCACCCACCACTCAAGGGTGAAAGGCTGCCTAAGTATGGTCCTCAATCAGGGACAACGATTGACAGCTGCATCTGATTGAGAACCATACCAGCCCAAACACAGAAATACCAAATCATAGAAAAAAGAACACAGACTGCCCACCCAACTCACGCCCTGACCATATTAAAACAAAGACATAACAAAAGAACTAAGGTCAGAACGTGACATAAGCTTTAACTTCCTGACTGATGTTTTGAGATGGTGCCTCAATATAGCCACATCATTTTCCCTCCTCATGATGGCATCTATTTTGTGAAGTGCACCAGTCCCTCCTGCAACAAAGCACCCCCACAACATGATGCTGCCACCTCCGTGCTTCACGGTTGGGATGGTGTTCTTCGGCTTGCAAACCTCTCCGTTTTTCCTCCAAACATAACGATGGTCGTTATGCCCAAACAGTTATATTTTGGTTTCATCAGACCAGAGGACATTTCTCCAAAAAGTACGATCTTTGTCCCCATGTGCAGTTACAACCCGTAGTCTGGCTTTTATATGGCGGTTTTGGAGCAGTGGCTTCTTCCTTGCTGAGCGGCCTTTCAGGTTATATCGATATAGGACTTTTAGTGTGGATATACTTTTGTACCTGTTTCCTCCAGCATCTTCACAAGGTCCTTTGCTGTTGTTCTGGGATTGATTTTCGCACCAAAGTACGTTCATCTCTAGGAGACAGAACGCGTCTCCTTCCTGAGTGGTATGACGGCTGTGTGGTCCCATGGTGTTTATACTTGCGTACTATTGCTTGTACAGATGAACGTTGTGCCTTCAGGCGCTTGGAAATTGCTCCCAAGGATGAACCAGACTTGTGAAGGTCTACAATTGTTTGTCTGAGGTCTTGGCCAATTTCTTTTAATTTTCCCATGATGTCAAGCAAAGAGACACTGGGTTTGAAAGGTACGTCTTGAAATACATCCACAGGTACACCTCCATTTGACTTAAATGATGTCAATTAGCCTAACAGAAGCTTCTAAAGCCATGACATAATTTTCTGGAATTTTCCAAGCTGTTTAAAGGCACAGTCAACTTAGTGTATATAAACTTCTGACCCACTGGAATTGTGATACAGTAAATTATAAGTGAAATAATCTGTCTGTAAACAATTGTTGGAAAAATTACTTGTGTCATGCACAAAGTAGATATCCTAACCAACTTGCCAAAACTATAGTTTGATAACAAGACATTTGTGTTGTGGTTGAAAAACTAGTTTTAATGACTCCAACCTAAGTGTATGTAAACTTATGACTTCAACTGTATTTGTGACGCAGGTTTGAAGTTTATTGAGATGAATCTTGTCACTGAGGCCGAGCTGAGCGCTTTCCGCTAGATGGGCCAGCCGCAAAGTCAAATTGGCTATATCGTAAAATGTTTTATAAAAACTAATTTAAGGTTAGGGTTAGGCATACGGTTAGCAGTGTGGTTAAGGTTCGGGTTAATATTAGGGAGGCTTAAAGTCAGATTTTATGACTTTGTGTGGCTAAGGCAGCTAGTGACCACTCTGCAGAACTGCCTCCAGGACAACATTCATCCCATTCCCAATAAATGCCAAACTGCACGTGGTTTTCAAAAAACTGTGTCTAAACTTCCTCAAGCATTTCATTGTGGGTCACTGTCATCTTGCCCCTTCTTGAGTGGCAGATATATTAAGCCCAGTAAACTTGCCCTCGGCCCTGAATATGTGGGCCACAAGCCTCTCAACAATGAGAACAAGAACCCTTTCTCGTTTCTCCACAGATCTGTAAGCAAAGCACAGACAAAAATAATACATATTCCTTGAGGTTCAGCAAACATACAGATGTCAATACCAGATTTGGAGTGTATAAAATGTATGAGCTATATCATCTATATTATCGTGCAAAATCATTTGATGCATACTTAAAAATAGTGCTGAGGTTCTCCGTCTTAAACTGCTCATTGACAACTTCCATCCAGCATCTTACACCATCCACATCGACTACAGACAGAACTGTACAAACAATACGATTCATGAAAAATCTGAGTTCATTACATTTGTTTAAAATAAAATGTACATTTGATGCAAAATCAGGAAATCAAAGTGATAAAACTAGGCAACAGAATATCCGTAACATAATAATCAAGTTCATACAATTTAACTTCTTAAGTAAGCCGGTTAACTCATATTTGTAAGCTAACCTAAGTGTAGTTGGAGCACGAATAGTGAACAGAACCATGATGTAGAAAAACCTGGACTTCATCCTGTGTTGGTAAAAGTCAAACATGAGGTGCAAAGACATCCCCTACACCATTATTCTATTTATCTGATGTCACATATTGGTTGATTCAATCTTCCAGGTGTTGCAATGCCCAAATATTCTAACTTAACTTCACACTGTCTCTGTATTGCACCAATAGAGTAGCTAATGTGTTAAGGACCTATACTTGAATCCAGTGAAAATGGTCAGTCACAAAATATTTGTTTGCCTTTAATTCAGAAACAATCCATTTTAATAAAACCAAATTCAATCTCATCACCTACAGTGCCTTGCGAAAGTATTCGGCCCCCTTGAACTTTGCGACCTTTTGCCACATTTCAGGCTTCAAACATAAAGATATAAAACTGTATTTTTTTGTGAAGAATCAACAACAAGTTGGACACAATCATGAAGTGGAACGACATTTATTGGATATTTCAAACTTTTTTAACAAATCAAAACCTGAAAAATTGGGCGTGCAAAATTATTCAGCCCCGTTAAGTTAATACTTTGTAGCGCCACCTTTTGCTGCGATTACAGCTGTAAGTCGCTTGGGGTATGTCTCTATCAGTTTTGCACATCGAGAGACTGAATTTTTTTCCCATTCCTCCTTGCAAAACAGCTCGAGCTCAGTGAGGTTGGATGGAGAGCATTTGTGAACAGCAGTTTTCAGTTCTTTCCACAGATTCTCGATTGGATTCAGGTCTGGACTTTGACTTGGCCATTCTAACACCTGGATATGTTTATTTTTGAACCATTCCATTGTAGATTTTGCTTTATGTTTTGAATCATTGTCTTGTTGGAAGACAAATCTCCGTCCCAGTCTCAGATCTTTTGCAGACTCAATCAGGTTTTCTTCCAGAATGGTCCTGTATTTGGCTCCATCCATCTTCCCATCAATTTTAACCATCTTCCCTGTCCCTGCTGAAGAAAAGCAGGCCCAAACCATGATGCTGCCACCACCATGTTTGACAGTGGGGATGGTGTGTTCAGCTGTGTTGCTTTTACACCAAACATAACGTTTTGCATTGTTGCAAAAAAGTTCAATTTTGGTTTCATCTGACCAGAGCACCTTCTTCCACATGTTTGGTGTGTCTCCCAGGTGGCTTGTGGCAAACTTTAAACAACACTTTTTATGGATATCTTTAAGAAATGGCTTTCTTGCCACTCTTCCATAAAGGCCAGATTTGTGCAATATACGACTGATTGTTGTCCTATGGACAGAGTCTCCCACCTCAGCTGTAGATCTCTGCAGTTCATCCAGAGTGATCATGGGCCTCTTGGCTGCATCTCTGATCAGTCTTCTCCTTGTATGAGCTGAAAGTTTAGAGGGACGGCCAGGTCTTGGTAGATTTGCAGTGGTCTGATACTCCTTCCATTTCAATATTATCGCTTGCGCAGTGCTCCTTGGGATGTTTAAAGCTTGGGAAATATTTTTGTATCCAAATCCGGCTTTAAACTTCTTCACAACAGTATCTCGGACCTGCCTGGTGTGTTCCTTGTTCTTCATGCTTTTAACGGACCTCTGAGACTATCACAGTGCAGGTGCATTTATACGGAGACTTGATTACACACAGGTGGATTGTATTTATCATCATTAGTCATTTAGGTCAACATTGGATCATTCAGAGATCCTCACTGAACTTCTGGAGAGATTTTGCTGCACTGAAAGTAAAGGGGCTGAATAATTTTGCACGCCCAATTTTTCAGTTTTTGATTTGTTAAAAAAGTTTGAAATATCCAATAAATGTCGTTCCACTTCATGATTGTGTCCCACTTGTTGTTGATTCTTCACAAAAAAATACAGTTTTATATCTTTATGTTTGAAGCCTGAAATGTGGCAAAAGGTCGCAAAGTTCAAGGGGGCCGAATACTTTCGCAAGGCACTGTATGCATCTTTCATGTGACCTTACAGTAAAGGGCCCTAAAGCACAGTGAGAGGAAATGCTGCTATCATTTTGTAAATAACCCATCTTCTCACTTACAAGTCACCACTGAATACTGGTTGTAAATACTAAAATTGAATCAAGTTTATGCAATTATGATTATTGTAGCAATACATCTTTGGGTGTAGTAATAACCATGTGTCTCAAAGTCAAAGTAGAACTTACCTATCAACCTGGGAAGTCAAGGTTCAGGGTAAAAGTCTTGACGACAGCACTCAAAGAAGTGCAGAGGAAGAAGAGAGGTTTATATGCATTCTAAGGAAGTGATATGTGAGCAAATAGAATCAGAAAGGAAGTAGATACAGTATATGACAGATACTGTGTTACACAGTTTGTCTGTGTTGTTTCAACTTATACCCCTGCTGTACACTTACCTGAGCATTGACATTCTTTCATCACTGTCATGTGGTCTATGACAAACAAACTTAAATGCCAAACAAACTTAAACAGAGGTTGTTTGTTCTAGCTGCTGGGTTATAGCACTATTATAGGAGGTCTGTCATAATAGTAGACACTGCCCTAGAGAAGGTGTTTTCTTTGGACTGAGATTCCACAGCCAGTAATGATTAGAGGACTCTGGCTGGCTAAACCACTGGGGAGATATTATATTTTTCCAAGAAAAATCGTCTTTCCCCTTCCCCTTTCACTTTATTGAGGCTCAATACAAAATCCTGTAATGCGTTTTGGTTCGCATTGGTCATTGCATAAGGCTTTGGCTGACTTGTAAGTGTGAATGCTCACTTAGGAGCGTCAGGAAGAAAAACAAACATTTTCTGATGATTCATTTGATCATCGCTATCATCACCATCACAACCACAGTCTTCATTGTACACTGGTAACCGACCTCTCCAATGAATCACAGTCTATCTATGACACAAGACAGCCATGCCGATGATGCCGAGCCATCGTTCATGGCTACTACAGGTCACTTCTGACTGAGAGTCAATGCCAGTAGAGGGCGCCCAGAGATAACCAAATCTCTCTCAACTCTACTGAAGCCGTTTCAAGGTAAAGTTACATGGGCCCGTATTTACCAAGTGTCTCAGAGTAGGAGTGCTGATCTAGCATCAGGTGGTCTCTGTCCATAATAATCTAATTCATTATGATATAAAAGGCAAAACTGAACCTCTATCAGCACTTCTACTCTGAGAGACTTAATAAATACGGGCCCTATTAGTGACAGAAACACAGGTCCTAATCCTACCCAGTAGTCATACATACCCAGTGTACAGCTGTGGCCATTCATTCTACATACATTCCAGCCACATCTTTGTTTTGTCGCTTAGTCCACTCTGGACACTGCTTTATCAATCAGCATGTTTAGCGGCTGGCTGGACACATGGGACGGGAGGCCACATTCTCAGGTGGTGGTGCACATGCACACCGCAGACACAGAGGTCCTTGCTCTGCTCATGTTTAAAATGACTAACCTACTATGTTATTGCAAGAAATAACATATGTAGCTACATCAGTAGCGTACAGGGGCCCCTGCAAGGTATACGTTTTTTTTGGGGGGGGGGGGGGGGGGGGGTAACCGTGCCATGGGGTAAAGAGAAAAATGTACAGTTTCATAGCTAATCTCATGCTATTTTACACATTTTGCAATGAGGTTGAGAGAATTTAGCTTTTTTAAAGCTAATTTCCTGTAATTATACACATATTTCCATGGGGCAGAGAGAATGCAGGATGTGTGGTATGCCAGTGAGCTACATCCCGTGCATCAAATGTGATGACACTGCCTGTGTAGTCTGTGGTGAGACTGAGGCAATATCCAATAAAGGTGAACTTCCTGTTATTAGGTGAGGATATAACCAGAATGTGCCTCCTTTGTTGGAAAGCACCCTTACTCGTGGAGATGAGGTATTGGGCTGCTAACTGAGGTATGAATCCACTTTGGAGAGGACTGCTCCATTGACCCTCCAGACATGTCTGTCCCCAGCTGCCATTAGGCAGGAGTCAGGACAGGACATAGGTTAGTCAAAGGAGTTGGCTGAATGTTCCAGAACTAATAAGAGGCCTGCTATACACATACCTGTCTCTGTCCAGCTGTTGGCACACATTTCCTCAGCAACTGGCTTGTTGTTGATAACCATGAGTGCTCTGCCTGGCTGCTGCTAGTCCCTTCCTGAGAAATTCAATTTTGGTATAGACTACGAATAATATATTTAATAATAGAGGGACTCCAAAAAATCATAATGTAGGCCTACTAAGGCGTCCATGACACTTCTGTCAATGGTCAATTAGCCTAGAGAGATGAATTGAAGTTTTAGAGCTACCAGGCAGTAGGCCTACAGTATAATCATGTTTAGGGCAAGGCTAGTTGTTATTTCCAACCATGAAGATTAATGAATTCTGCTAATGACAATATATATATATATATATTTTTAAAAAAACGCCATCAAAATACAAATCCGTAACATATACGAGCTCGATAGTGTCCAAGGGGGTGGGGGGCTACATCCGCTAACGGATGGGGTGGGGGGCTACATCCGATAGCTGGAGGAACGACTTTGACCGCGACGCACAAGGTACAAAGTCACTGGTGAAGCAGCCAGTCCAGCTTTGAGCTGCCCCGCTCTATAAATCGCACTTAAACCCACCCTGGCGGTGGACTGAGTCCAGGAAAACTGGAAGAAAATTTTGGATTTTAACGGGCAGAGAATCATCATATTAAATCGTCACAAGACTCGCCGCAATTCAGCGCTAGATTTGCACGAGTGTTGGACAGCTGCAGCCGACTTCAACTTCTTTGTCAGGTTCCGTAAATAATGGTCAACAAACTTGGACCCGATATTTAACCTTCAACCGTCTTCCGTTGCTCTGAGCTCATCTGCACATTTGCAAGATTAATTCGTTTATTCTGTCAACATTAAGCGTGTTATACACAGCAGTTCAGTAAATGACTTTGTGAGCTGGCTTCTGTGCAGTGACACCAACATGTCACTTACCATAAAGCTAGTTGTTAGGAAATTAGTTTCTATCCGCACGTCCTGATATGGAATTGTGAGTAAAATTGGGACACGCCCGCAAGCAATAATAGGCTACCCAAGCTTTTTAGAAATCCTGGCAACAGTGCAATACTTCTCTGATCCCCCTCCTGGGATTGTGGTCTGTTCAAACAGAACTGTTGAGAATACTTGTAGTGTGGCAATCAAAAGGACAACCTTTCGAACAGCTGCAACACCTCTGGCAACTCGAGTGAACCTTGTTTTCTGGAAGCGATACTGGCTGGAGTTGATGAATGTCACTGTCCGTATTGGTGTCCTCGCCATAGCGAATGTAATATTTGTTCCTCTTAAAATTTACAGTATTTCAGAGGGACTCCTTGGAAGGTGACCAACATAAACTATTCTTAACAACTTTGAAGCGCGTTTTTGTGCACAGTGGACACTTGGACAAGGTATCAATTTCCTTGTCCGGGGTTTATGCAAGCCAAGAGTAGGCTATGGCATCTTCATGGGAAAACTGGGATTGGCTACTCTGGAGAAGGACTCTCCTCGTGCTTTGGGTCACCTGTCTCGGGACACACGGAGGAGAGGATGAAGCTTTTAATGCAGAGGTAATTGGATCATCTTCCCCGAAACTGTTAATGTTCAGAAAGTTCCCTGTGTTACAACACTGCTGTAGTGTTTATACAAAAACTAGTTTTAATGTATCATAATATGCTGCAAAACGCATACAAATTATTTTTTTAAAAGCTCTCACCAAATCCCAGTTAACTTTTGCTGACATTGCTATTTGACTGCCCATCTTTCAAGGGAGATGGCCGCGAATAACCTTGACAACCTTGCGCTCAAAATAACAATTGGTCCAAAATAACAATTATGTGTTATTTTCTGCAAGAAAACCTAAATATATGTTTGGTCAAGTTTGTTCCACTCTTGAAACAAAAAAGTCAGATCACTATTCATGAGACATTCATGATTGCAAATTGGGCACTTTTTTTGAACACACATTTTGAACTTAATGACCCAGCTCATTCTGTCTGAGGAACTCAATCCAGCACACCAAGCTGCATATCCTGCTCATGACTAGCTGTTCCAATATTAACAGGACGATCCCTTGTGCGCCGCCAACAGGGTCCTCCTGGGTTGGAACCTCTCCCCAAAAAGGCCATGCTGCTAGCCAAACTACACAAATCTTACTCATTCACTGACACACTGACACACTCTTGCAGTCTGCACCATATGTGGAAAGCTGCTGTTCTTAGAGGATCTCTGGGTCAGGTTAAGTAATCCCACTGTTATAACCACATTCTGTAAGCACATATCCATAGTATTGGTCCAGCACTTTACCTTCCTACAGGTAGGGTTGTTTTGCTTTCTTGAAATACTACAACAGTACCTGAAAATATATCTGCATCACTGACTGAGCCATGCTCATCTCACTAGTTGCCCCCTGCTTTGGACATAAAGTATGAATCAACTGAATGATTAAATGTTGGGGGGGAATAGGCAAATGCTTTCACGGTTCATTTCCAGACCGTCACTCTTTCTGTCTACAGCAACAGGCAGTGCTGATTCCCAACCTGCTCCAGATAGGTGAGAGTAAGCTGGGATTTAGGCTAATGTTTGGGGCGGAGAGCTTAGCAATTAACATGTGTGCCAGAGGGAATCAAATGTACCAACAAGTGTGTAGAGAAGAATAAACCCCTCTAGTTTTCCTTTACAACACACCAACTGAATGTGGAGGGCCAGTTTCAATCCAGCGGAACAGTGTTGAATGTTTGTAATACCCTTTCTCCTTTGTTATTGTATAGGTCTGTGTTTTTGTGGACTTTGTCCCAGCTGCACCCACTTAACCATGCTGTGTTGACTTTAGTGCTTAGCCTCTCCCGTCAGGTCAAGGCTTAATGAAGGGGTCAGTTATGCACACGTTGTTTCTTTCTCTCTCACGGGCCACTGCAGTTGAGGTCGGTTGTTGACTAATAAAAAATGTTAAGCCACTTTGAAGTCATAGTATTAACACGTAGCCACGTGAGGCAGTCTGAACCACCACAATCTGCCTGGATCCTTTGCCAGCACATGTGTATACACGTTTCTCACACCTGTGGGGCCTGTGGCAGATTTGACAGTTATACCGTAGCACCTTTGTGCTAGCTGGAAGGTTCCGGTGCTGTGAGAGATCAGGAGATGTTCTCCTGCATCATCATGGATGGGAAATGCAGTTTTTCTTTTTTTCAGACAGGCCAGATGAGGTCTACTTTTTATTGCCCCAACTTTCACAATGGACTTACCACTGTCAAATACATATTTTTTTTTAAAAAAGTGAATGTGATTTTATGTGACACTAGACTCTCAGAGCCCTGGTAACCGTGCCGATGGTGTTCTCACATGAAATGATGTGGCTGCCACCAGACCAGTGTGGCCGTGTTGTGGTGGTGCAGTGTGGGACTGGGTAAGTCTCTGGGGTGTTAGGGTGTGTGTGGTGAGGCCACAGTGGTCCACAGCCTCTCATTGTTGGCCTGGCTCTCAGTAGAACCTACAGCTGGTGTGAGAAACGGAGATGCGCTTTTATAAGGTATATTACCAATATTATAATGTAATAATAGCATTATAATACTATAATATGGAATATTTAGGAGAGACAATGTAAATGTAAGACAAACCCATAAAGGTGTATAGAACATTCTTGTCACATAATAAATCATTCACTAATGAATGTAGGACAGACTCTTAGATTGAAACACTGTGCTGAGGAAAATCCAATATTGTCATTAGTCAATATGGGTCGGGCCAATGCGTGCCACTGCATTCTTACCTGAGTTTTGGTTGAGTGCATTCTGAGTGAGGCAGATTGGTGACTAACTCGACTGAAGGATTACAATGAGGAATGAGGCTCATACACAGGTTGTTACTGCTGACCTGGCAGCCATTGTTTACCAGACATAAAGACCTGGGGGCCTTTCTTGTCCCAACGAGCCACATCCTGGCTGAGTATTAGCATTGTAGTGTTTAGGTGGTAATGGGGTCTTTACTTGTAGTCAGGGAGACCTGTTGTCTGAGGGATTGTTTGAAGAAGAAAAAAATCTGGCGCGGGGTGGAGACTGACGAGAACAGGCAGCCTGTTAGTCAACGCCTATCTGCCAACGTCTGTCCTTAAGGTGTGGGTTGGTGTTCACCTGAGAATTTCAAGCTTTGTGT
The DNA here is from genome assembly GCF_057628025.1 of Oncorhynchus mykiss. Taxonomy (NCBI): domain Eukaryota; kingdom Metazoa; phylum Chordata; class Actinopteri; order Salmoniformes; family Salmonidae; genus Oncorhynchus; species Oncorhynchus mykiss. Next base: position 13,250,729 of record NC_143047.1, read on the forward strand.
GTGTCTTCGCTAAACTGTTACACTTAGCCTATAGCTGATATTCTCTCTCCATTCAATTCAATGTAAAGGGATTCATCGGCATGCAGGAATAATATGCATATGAGCTCAGCTGAGATCTGTCTTGAATGGATTCCCTCCTTTTGCATTTTTACTGAACTTTCTCACTGACGCTATGGTCATCAGCTCCCTCCCTGAGCCTACAGCTTGACCTATCAGAAGAGGCTGGACTCCTACACTGTCTGATGAACAGACATGGAGTGGGAGTGTTTGAGAGCAATAAATGATAGTGAGAGGGAGAGAAAGAAAGCGTGAACTAGGCGGCTTGCTCAGCTGTACTGCATGTGATGGGTAAGTGTGACAGCTGTTTTCCAAATGGGACACAAACAGAGGAGATACATTTAGGCCTGCAGGACTCCCAGGCAGCTGAGGAGCAACAATGAGAGCTCTTGTCTGGAGAGGACTGTTTCAGAGTGAAAAGAGGGAGCGAGAGGGAGAAAGAGAGACCAGCCTAGAGAAGAGGTGGAGAGGGGCTAGGGTTTATTAAATCTGCAGAACACAGGAGGACGACTATATTGCTTCCTGAAACCCTATCTTTATCCCCAGTTTAACCCTTAACGTTGGCAGAGCCAGCCTCACTCTATTTCTGCCTATTCATGGAATCTGAAGCATGCCTACTCTCTGTATTCCAACCAGTTCCTTTGTGTTCCCTTGAGGTTGCCCGTCGCCATGGGCAAAAGCAAGCTTTCATCGCCATGGCGAGAGGTAATGAGTAGCGATGAGAACGGGAAATGCCATTAACCTCTAATGGTGACTGTCTTCCCTCCGGATCTCTCTCAGTTTTTTCTCTCTCTGGATCTCTGTCTCTCTTTCTTTCTCTCTCTCTCTCTCTCTCTGTTTCCATCTCTCTCTCTACTTTCTCTGTCTCTCTCTCTGTCTGTTTCCATCTCTGTTTCGCTCTCTCTCACAAGACCTTACAGAGGAGGGCAGTGCCGGTGTGTGTTTTTTATTTCCTCCCCTTGTCTCTCTCTCCTTCATTTTACTCTCTCTCTCTGCTGGAGGTTAGGACCAGAAGATGGCAGGCTACCAAGTCCAGGGAATAAAAGCATTCTCCATTTGTTAGTGTCTTGGCTGACATTGTGTGGGACACAGACACAGACACACACACACACAACCACACACACCGAGTTAGGCTCGTTTTACAATTCCTTGTGAATTGCTGGATTCAGGGTGCCTTTTGGAGCTGAAGGAGCTGCTGACAGGGTGGCTGATTGGACTGAAGGAAGTCCAGCACTTCACTCCCCCCTGGAACCATAGCCGTGCTTTGTATTCATTACAGATGATTCTTAAAGGGTAGGGTACAAAGCATTTTACTTTTTAAAAGGGTTCTTTCATATATCTATAATGTGGTGTAGCCTATTTCTCTGCTTCCAACGCCCTTCAATAAATACTGTCCCGAACTATGCCAGAGAGAATAGAAACCTGGTTGTTGTGTATTTTACAAGCTGGGATAAAATATTTTCCGTCTTGTATGAACACACCCCTTCACCTCCTACAACCTCCAGAACCCCGGACTCAGATTGTGGGAATGTCTGTGTCCCACAGATAAGGGTTTATCTGGTAGATAAGGTGGATCCCACCTCAACCAACTATAAACCAGCCATTCTCCGCTTCCACCCATATCCAATGAAAATATAGGGAAAGTATCTGCCTGAATTTGTATGAAAGAGAGAGAGAGAAAAATATAGAATGAGGGAAGCAATAAAGAGCCAGCCAGTAGGGGGTTGAGAATGTGACAGGAAAGAGAGAGGAAGTTGATATGAGAGAGAGAATGAAGGGGAAGAAAGTAGGAGAGGCTGGAGAGAGTGTCTCTCTTCAAGGCTCTCTCGTCAGCCGTGTTTCCAGAAGCAGCAACAGCAGCATGGGATCTGGGGGCTCCAGTTGGTGCCCTGGAGAAAGAGGGGTTTACATTCAGCCTGTGCCCAGAAACAGGGCCGGCTATTCAGTCCTGGTCCACAGCAGAGGGAGGGGACCACAAAGGCCAGTGTCTTCTATAAGCAGGGGGGTTGGAAGGGGGAGGTCATGCCAGCCAGAAACCAGAGGGAGCCCCAGCTACCCAGGCCTGGTTCTTAGCTAGAAGTGAAGTGGGAATTATAGCACTCCTCCCCCTCCTCTCTGCTCAGTCCAGTGCCTGTATGGTTGGGATAGCTCCACTTCTAATCACCCCCCCCCCCCCCCCCCCCCCCCTGGTAATTCACGAATGTATTGCTCTGGGAGGAGGTGTGTCTTTCAGAGCTTCTCAAGATGTCCATGGTTGCTTGTGTGACAGGGTCAGAGATTGTTACTATTCTTGTGTAAATCACGTGGCCGCTTCGCACACGCAGTCTCACAAGGCAGGCTTACAAATATCAGAGGAGTGACATTCAACAAAAGTGTGGCCATTCACACATCTCCCTCCATGTGGCTTCTGATTTTTTACTAACAGATGGAAGTGGTGCAGAATGAGTCACGGCAGAGAGATAAAACATCTCACTGGATGTTCAATGGCTCTTTTGAAGATCAGGAAATGTATGCCACGTGTTGCCCGTGTCTCTTTTTACTCCCTGGTTCATGCACTGGGATTTATCATCTCTCGGACACAAACTGCTGTCAACGAAATGGTGTCTTAGCACAGCTGTTTTTAATCAAACTCAGAGATGCATAAAGTTAACCCGCTGTGTTAACCCTGCTCTCAATCACTAGCCCTCTTATTGCCTCCACATTGGTTACAGCAGGCAGGGCGATGATTCAGCAACCACAGTATAGGGTTAATTGTGCTTATTACAGTATATGTGTGGGGGGCCTTCTCATGTAATTAGCACTAATTACATAATTAAAGATCAGTAGCCTCCTATACAGTAGCGTGGGCTTCAGAGAAAAACCAACCCTGCCTCTCCTTATCCTTTAGCCTCTCAGGCATATCCCATCCGCTGAGGGTTTTGAGGGGTGGTCGTTTTGGTGCGCCTGATTAGTTCCTGATCGCTCTCTTTCACGATGGTTTAGCTGATAGAGTTCCTCGCCCACCCTGTTGAATGTCTCCATCTGTGGATATATCTGCCGTGACGCTCTGGCACAGCCTGTGGTGGTATTATATATCCCTTTAACAGGTGGAACGGTCAATCTGAAGTCTGTGATTGTATCAGGTTTCTCCCTTCATGTCTTCCTCCCCCACATGGCAGTTACGCTGTTCTGTATGCCTATTAAGCTGCGTTTAGACAGGCAGCCCAATTCAGATCTTTTTTTCCCCACTAATTGTCCTTTTGACGAATCAGATCAGCTCTGAAAAACATCTGATGTGATTGGTCATAAGACCAATTAGAATTGGGCTGCATGTGTAAACGAGTCCTTAGCAGTGTACACTCTGCATAGTGTTAAGTTTCTCTCTCTCTCTCTCAGTCATGGCTGCGGATGTATGGCTACCTACCTCAGGCCAGCAGACAGATGTCCACCATGCGGTCAGCTCACACCCTTTCCAATGCCGTCAGCGACATGCAGCGTTTCTACGGCCTGCAGGTCACCGGCGCGATGGACCACGGCACGGTGACGTATGTCACACTTCCTTCCCTGTTGTGCTCTGTCGTTACTCCCATTGCTGCCATCCTAATGCTCCCGAACCAGACCCCTCTCTCTCTGATGCCTATGGGGTCCAATCATGTCAATGGATTCATTTCCTAGTTTGTAATGGATCTGTGCAGTATGAGGGAGACGGAAGGATTTGAGCTTTGGAGTGATAAGTTAATAGGAGTGTGAGGTGGTCTGGTCTGGGGTGTAGATAGCAAAACCCCAACAGGGAGCAATGTCTTCCTATCTTTAGGGGCGGCCTATCTTGAACCCACAGATCAGTTACTGCACATAAAACGCATGAACTTTTCAATGGTACAGCACCTGGGCTGGTATCACGGGCAGTGTATCTCATAAAACCTCAGTGTGACACTGTATAGAGGAGTGGGGAGTGTAACCCTGACGTCCTCCCCTAGAGCCATGCGGAGGCCGCGCTGTGGAGTCCCAGACAAGTTTGGGGGTCAGATCAAGACCAACGTTCGGCGGAAACGTTATGCACTCACTGGCCACAAATGGAACAAGAGCCACCTCACCTACAGGTAAATAACAGGATTTACTTCATCTTGGTCAATCTTAATCTATAACCAAATTCCAAATGAGTTTTCATTTGGATTCCTCCTCTTCCCTTGCAGTATACAGAACTACACACCAAAGATCGGGGAGTACAACTCGTATGAGGCCATCCGTAGGGCCTTCAAGGTGTGGCAGAAGGTGACCCCGCTGACCTTCGATGAGATCCCCTACCAGGAGATCAAATATGGCCGCAGGAAGGAGCCTGACATCATGATCTTCTTTGCCTCGGGTTTCCATGGAGACAGCTCACCCTTCGATGGCGAGGGCGGGTTCCTGGCCCACGCCTACTTCCCTGGTCCTGGTATGGGTGGTGATACTCACTTTGACTCTGATGAGCCGTGGACCATCGGCAATGGGAACTTACAAGGTAGGTGATGGATGTGGATGGACACCAGTCTCTTGAGCTCTACACCAGAACCATTACATCTTGTACATTCATCTGAATTAAACGCAGTGTCCCTGCTTTCCTCTCTCCTCACCTACTTCAGCTGGTCTTTTCCTACCTTCCACTTGTTCAACCATAGTTGCCATGACAAACCACATCATCACTCATTTGTTGACATTTTTTGCAGTTTTACTCCGCCGTTACCTCCATTAAACTTCAAAGTTAGATGGATGACGTCATACTGCTCTTACAGCTCCCACCGGCTTCCAAAGCCGTGTTTTAAGGAATGGTAGTATTATTTTTTTCTAAATCCGACCTTTTTTATACTTTCAATCATTAACCAAACTGGTGTTTTGCCCAGAGGGATCTTGGTGAGTGACGGAGGGTTTTTCCTGCCTTGTGGAGGTGAACGTTGTCATTTCCTGAGCCAGTCAGAGCAGAGGCAGATGGCAGATGATTGGTAATGCTTGGTGAGGTCAGGAGAGTAGGAGGTGTTACTCAACAGATCACAGAGAAGTCTAACTGCCACAGTGAGGGTGTTGAGGTAATTCCACAGTGGGAGACCGGTTTTTAAGTTGACCCTGTCTTTAACACCGTTGCATCCTCATGTAGCCTGGTTCTTTTAAACTCTCTGACACATTACTTTTAACAGCCTTTTAAACCACGACAATTCTAAAAGTAAAGGTCAACTAAGTGTTCGTGGCACATTAAGGACATTGTTGGCAAAGATTAAACACACTTGACAAGTGTTGTGGTTATTACACACTGATAGCTAACAAACCTACAAGTCTAAACATAGACAGGGTTATGTGCTGCTGTGTTCATTTTAGTGAGGAGGAAGATAGATAAGTTTGCTCTTCTGTGAGCCACATGGTTGTCAGGGTTACCTTACAGAGCCTTCTTTCTTCCCCCCTCTCTCTCTCTCTCCCTCCCTCTCTCCCTCTCCCCCCCTCTCTCTCCCCCTTTCTTTCTCTGTATCCTGTCGTATATTTTTAGAGTCACATGAATGTGATGATTCCCCACTAAGTCACAGATTGTGGTTGGAGGAAAAGTTGGAGGGGGGGGGGGAGCATGAAGCTGACAAAAGGAGGAATGCTGAACATCTCAACTTCCTCAGATGACAGAAGCTATGACATAATGTAGTACCACACGATGCTGTCTGTCAGTATAATAGAGCGATCCCTACAGTCACCTCACCAACCACCCTCAGCCTTCATTTCAGACAAGATGGTCCACAGATCAGGTCAATTAAAACTGGAAAGGAATAATGTGTCATTTGCTGGGAAAGTACTATGCTAAAACTTAGAACCAACTTCAAAGGGGAACCTATAGGTTACAGTAGGTCAATTCAATTCAAGGCAATTTTTGTGTGAGTGTCCACAGGATGTTCTTTGTGGAGGGCGGTTGAAGTGGCGGTCACTATGTCTCTGTTGCAGTGACAATGCGTCACTGTCAGTCTGTCTGGTACAACGGCAGGCTTTGATTGGGGTAGGAGGAGTGCGTGTCTTGATGCTTATCAGAAGACATTAGACGTTAGATCAACCACTTTATCTACAGAGAGCACCATTAAAAACCCTCAACAAGCACATTTTTGTCCATTGACTTCATAACCCCAATGGGAGGATCTTACTGTCTGAACATGTGGACTACTGCCCCACCACCATGTAGTCTCAGTTAGAATGAGGTAACTGCGTTCCTCACTTGGCCAGCACTTGGGACCAATAACCAGGATCAAAATGGGAAAACCCCTTGACTTCCACCCCAGCCCCACCTCCAACCCCAGCCCCACCTCCAATCCCAGCCCCACCTCCAATCCCAGCCCCACCTCCAACCCCAGCCCCACCTTCAATCCCAGCCCCACCTCCAACCCCAGCCCCATCTACAACCCAAGGCCCAGCTTCAATCCAAGTCTCAGCTCTAACCCCCACCTCCAACCCCAGCCCCACCTCCAACCCAAGGCCCAGCTTCAATCCAAGTCTCAGCTCTAACCCCCACCTCCAACCCCAACCCCACCTCCAACCCCAGCCCCACCTCCAACCCAAGGCCCAGCTTCAATGCAAGTCCCAGCTCCAACCCCAGCCCCACCTCCAACCCTAGCCCCACCTCCAGCCCCAGCCGCACCTCCAACCCAAGGCCCAGCTTCAATCCAAGTCCCACCTCCAACCCCAGCCCCACCTCCAACCCAAGGCCCAGATCCAATCCAAGTCCCACCTCCAACCCCAGCCCCACCTCCAACCCCAGCCCCACCTCCAACCCAATCCCGAGCTCTAACCCCAGGTCCAGCTCCAACCCAATCCCCAGCTCCAACCCCAGGTTCAGCTCCAACCCAGCCCCAACCCCAGCCCCACCTCCAACCCAATCCCCAGGTCCAACCCCAGCCCCAGCCCCATCTCCAACCCAAACCCCAGCTCCAACCCCAGGTCCAGCTCCAACCCAACCCCAGCTCCAACCCCAGGTCCAGCTCCAACCCAGCCCCAGCTCCAACCCCAGGTCCAGCTCCAACCCACGCCCAGCTCCAACCCCAGTCCAGCTCCAACCCACGCCCAGCTCCAACCCCAGGTCCAGCTCCAACCCAACCCCAGCTCCCACCCCCAGCTCCAACCCACCCCCAGCTCCAACCCTAGCCCCAGCTCCAACCTAAGCTCAAGCCCCAACCCCAGGCCCAGCTCCAACCCACCCCAAGGTCCAGCTCCAACCCAACCCCAGTTCCAACTCATCCCCAGCTCCAACCTTAGCGCCAGCTCCAACCTAAGCTCAAGCCCCAACCCAACCCCAGGTCCAGCTCCAACCCAACCCCAGGTCCAGCTCCAACCCAACCCCAGGTCCAACCCCAGGTCCAGCTCCAACCCAACCCCAGGTCCAACCCCAGGTCCAGCTCCAACCCAACCCCAGGTCCAACCCCAGGTCCAGCTCCAACCCAACCCCAGGTCCAGCTCCAACCCAACCTCAGGTCCAACCCCAGGTCCAGCTCCAACCCAACCCCAGGTCCAACCCCAGGTCCAGCTCCAACCCAACCCCAGGTCCAGCTCCAACCCAACCCCAGGTCCAACCCCAGGTCCAACTCCAACCCAACCCCAGGTCAAACCCCAGCTCCAGCTCCAACCCAACCCCAGGTCCAACCCCAGGTCCAACTCCAACCCAACCCCAGGTCAAACCCCAGCTCCAGCTCCAACCCAACCCCAGGTCCAACCCCAGGTCCAACTCCAACCCAACCCCAGGTCAAACCCCAGCTCCAACCCAACCCCAGGTCCAACCCCAGGTCCAGCTCCAACCCAACCCCAGGTCCAACCTAGGTCCATCTCCAACCTAAGCTCAAGCCCCAACCCCAGGTCCAGCTCCAACCCAACCCCAGGTCCAACCCCAGGTCCAGCTCCAATCCAACCCCAGGTCCAACCCAGGTCCAGCTCCAACCTAAGCTCAAGCCCCAACCCCAGGTCCAGCTCCAACCCAACCCCAGGTCCAACCCCAGGTCCAGCTCCAACCTAAGCTCAAGCCCCAACCCACCCCCAGCTCCAACCCCAGGTCCAGCTCCAACCTAAGCTCAAGCCCCAACCCAACCCCAGGTCCAGCTCCAACCTAAGCTCAAGCCCCAACCCCAGGTCCAGCTCCAACCTAAGCTCAAGCCCCAACCCAACCCCAGGTCCGGCTCCAACCTAAGCTCAAGCCCCAACCCAACCCCAGGTCCAGCTCCAACCTAAGCTCAAGCCCCAACCCAACCCCAGGTCCAACTCCAACCTAAGCTCAAGCCCCAACCCACCCCCAGCTCCAACCCCAGGTCCAGCTCCAACCTAAGCTCAAGCCCCAACCCAACCCCAGGTCCAGCTCCAACCTAAGCTCAAGCCCCAACCCCAGGTCCAGCTCCAACCTAAGCTCAAGCCCCAACCCAACCCCCAGCTCCAACCCCAGGTCCAGCTCCAACCTAAGCTCAAGCCCCAACCCCAGGTCCAGCTCCAACCTAAGCTCAAGCCCCAACCCAACCCCAGGTCCAGCTCCAACCTAAGCTCAAGCCCCAACCCAACCCCAGCCCTGAGCTTTCTATTTTAGACACATTCTTTTGGAAGCCATGTACAGTACATGTCTGCCTTTCATTCGGTTACATAAGTCTACACTACTAGCTTGTCATGTTTCCAGTGCCTTTTGTAGCATTAATTAATGAAGTGTTCTGGCTCCTGAACCAACACACGGTTAGTTAGAGGATGAATAAAGACACATTGTGTGAGATGCTGCCTGAATGGCCTGTTCCACTCGTTGTCTGCCATTCCCCCCTTGAGGAAACCGTCTAACTCCATTAACACTTCCTGCTTGTGGTCACAGCTCAAGTGTCAGTGGTGTTACACAAAGGGACTTCTCACTTTATTCACTCACTGTCTATTTTAGGTTTAGTCGTGACGAGGTGTATACTTCTTAAGTGCCTTGAGTATGATAATGACTTTCCTCCTCTCTCTCTCTCTCTCTCTCTCTCTCTCTCTCTCTCTCTCTCTCTCTCTCGCTCTCTCTCTCTCTCGCTCTCTCTCTCTCGCTCTGTCTCTTTCTATATTCTATATCACTCTCTCTTCTCTCTCAGGTAATGATTTGTTCCTTGTTGCTGTACATGAGCTGGGCCATGCCCTGGGCCTGGAACACTCCAACAACCCAATGGCCATCATGGCTCCTTTCTACCAGTGGATGGAAACGGAAGACTTTCAACTGCCCGAGGATGACCTCAGAGGAATACAACAGATATATGGTGAGTTGGCCCTCCATAACAAAACTACTGGTGTATGGACCTGAAAATGTTGACTGTAAGAGCTTTGGTTTTCAGTGTTTTAGTCTGTTTGGGCACTGCAGTATAACTGTATAAGAGTGGGGGGGTTCCAGCCCAGGGCACCCCTGTGATTAGAACCCTGATTTGAGTTGGAGTAGTCGGAGGTCTGTGTTTCCACTCTACATTCCTCCTGGAAAATCAGCCTACTGACTCACATATCCACTTATCTAGCTTGGGCAAAACCAGGACACAGCTACCAATTATGAGATCAGTTGGAGGACAAATCTCTGAGCCCTTGATTTCCTTTTAGTATTTTTGAGTGGAGAGTAACCTCTAACTGCTTTTCTTTAATGCGTTTATCACTTTATTTTCTGCAGGTCAGCCAGACGGTACACCCACCCAGGCTCTTCCCACGGTCACTCCTCGCCGGCCAGCCCAGCCAGACCCCAAACCCCCCAACTCTCCACCCAACTCTCCCCCCAAGTCACCCCCCAACTCTCCACCCAACTCTCCCCCCAAGTCACCCCCCAACTCTCCACCCAACTCTCCCCCCAAGTCACCACCCAACTCTCCTCCCAACACTCCGCCCAGATCTCCCCCTAACTCTCCCCCCAACGCCCCACCCCGAAAGCCAGACAATCCCCACACGACTGACCGCCCGGACCACTACGGCCCAAACATCTGTGAAGGAAACTTCGACGCGGTCACCATGCTCAGGGGAGAGATGTTTGTGTTCAAGGTAAGGACCTCAGACTGCCCCCACACACACATTAGATGAGTTGATTCAGTCTCAATGCTGCTGGTTGGGACTGATGCTCTTGGATGGCTGCATGACCTACCTACTGTCACTAGCTGGCTACCACCTGGTTACTCTGCCATGCACCTTAGAGGCTGCTGCCCTATGTACATACTGAAGTCTTGGAATACGGGTCACTTTAATAATTATTGCATACTGTTTAATCCACTTCATATGTATATACTGTATTCTAGTCAAGGCCTATCCTATTTAACTATAGCTGTACATATACTATTCTTCAGATATACTACATATTCTATCCATATATTGTCTATATGATCTATACACCCTGTCATATATATATACAGTATATATATATTTATACTCCAGACTCCGACATCGCTCGTCCTAATATTTCTATATTTCTTAATTCCATTCTTTAACTTTTTAGATTTGTGTGTATTATTGTGTATTGTTGGATATTACTGCACTGTTGGAGCTAGGCACACAAGAATTTCGCTACAGCCGCAATAGCATCTGCTAAATATGTGACCAATAAAATGTGATTAGATTTGATCTAGTAGGTAATTTGATCAAAGGCTGCTCGTATTGCAGCCAGTGAGCGTGATAACCATGATGCTGTCTGTCTGTGTCTCTCACTAGTGCAGTAAAAGCTGCTATCCCCAGGTTAGGAGCATCTGGAGAGCCTTATATGAAGGTGGATCAGGGCCTGGGTTCAATTGGGCCCTAAGCAAGCTGTAAAACCCCAGAGCCGTTGTATTTTATGACATGGAGCCCCGTAAAGAGGAGAGGAGCAGCCCTCTCTAGGTCTCAGATGTGCCTGAACAACTGCAGGACCAACCAGTCCAGGGCTGTGGAGATGGCTCTCGTTTGAACCATTTGTTAGGCCATTTGCCAACAGCTGGAGAGAATTTCACTGTTTATGCTTCAGTTGAGGTGGTCAACACTTCGTATGAAAAGAGCCGGTGCTTGACTTGGGCAGGAGCTCGCCGGAGCTGAGTACCGGCACCTAAAATGTTCTACTGCTTGAACTCCTGCACTACTTATAGAATATTAGCTCAAAAGTACTGTGGCGCTCCTGCACTACTTATAGAATATTAGCTCAAAAGTACTGTGGCGCTCCTGCACTACTTATAGAATATTAGCTCAAAAGTACTGTGGAGCTCCTGCACTACTTATAGAATATTAGCTCAAAAGTATGGTGGAGCTCCTGCACTACTTATAGAATATTAGCTCAAAAGTACTGTGGAGCTCCTGCACTACTTATAGAATATTAGCTCAAAAGTACTGTGGAGCTCCTGCACTACTTATAGAATATTAGCTCAAAAGTATGGTGGAGCTCCTGCACTACTTATAGAATATTAGCTCAAAAGTACTGTGGAGCTCCTGCACTACTTATAGAATATTAGCTCAAAAGTACTGTGGAGCTGCTGCACTACTTATAGAATATTAGCTCAAAAGTACTGTGGAGCTCCTGCACTACTTATAGAATATTAGCTCAAAAGTACTGTGGAGCTCCTGCACTACTTATAGAATATTAGCTCAAAAGTACTGTGGAGCTCCTGCACTACTTATAGAATATTAGCTCAAAAGTACTGTGGAGCTGCTGCACTACTTATAGAATATTAGCTCAAAAGTACTGTGGAGCTCCTGCACTACTTATAGAATATTAGCTCAAAAGTACTGTGGAGCTCCTGCACTACTTATAGAATATTAGGTCAAAAGTACTGTGGAGCTCCTGCACTACTTATAGAATATTAGCTCAAAAGTACTGTGGAGCTCCTGCACTACTTATAGAATATTAGGTCAAAAGTACTGTGGAGCTCCTGCACCTACATGTAAATATAAACAATACCCAAAATGAGTGCCGGCACCTATTTCAGTCCAAGTCAAGCACTCTCACTCTACTGTACTTGGAGTTGGATGTCTCTTTTTCTCACAAACTGCCATTTGCCCTGACTTCAGTTATCTGTCTCTCACCAACTGTCTCTGTGGGAGAGGGCGGAGGGGGTGTACGCTACAGGCAGCATAGAGTTGAAGGGGTGTGACGAAAAGAGTCATCTTTGACTGTGCTGTGCTCTTTTGTCATCGGGCTTTATTTGAAGTACACATGCATTAGATTACGATTGACTGTAACGTCACAGAGCCATCTCCTGCTAATGCCCTCAGCCTATTGTAGGAAAGGTACCATCAAGCCCAGACTGTCTCTGACATTGAGCAGTGTTCATAGTAAATAATATCTGGTCAGTTCTCTTTTCTCTTGTCTGCCAGTGAGGCTCCACAGTCAGTACATTTGACTAGTGGGGGTGGGCTTTTTTCAGAATGGTAATTACACTTCTGTTATCCTCTTCTCTTCCTGCCTCTCCATGTTCACAGAAGATTGGAGTAGATTGGATGCAGGTCTGCTTTAAATTATGTTCTGTTCACTAACAGGCTGCGCTCCCCGCTTCAAGGACAAAGACAAGAGCTGGTGCCACGAAGATGCAACTCTTAGCTTTTACCATTAATGCTGACAGCCAATGCTATTAACTTACCACTAATGAATGAGCGTGCAGATCTGTGAGGTCATTTTTGGAAAGCACTCCTAGGCCTACACTGAGAGGGCGATTTCCCTCTTGAACCGTTTCAGACATGTTTTGTGCTGACTTAAAACAAACAGAGCAGTTCGACCAGTTTAACTACTTTATATAAGTCCTACTCGTAAAACGCTCCTCATGCAACATGCAGCAAGCCCATACCAGTTCCCACAGTAATTGGACATGTGATCTGCTCAGTGCTGTGGTCGTGGGTATTAATAGCCTTCAAGCATTAGTTATTTCATTGTCCGTTCTGGCAGGCTTGTCATGTAATGCAGGCATTCGGGTGCGCTTGGGATCCCGACCACCCAGCAGCAGGCTTCTCCTGAACCCCAAACGCTGCTGGAACAGAGCCTGTGTAGAAGTCGGGTGACAGAGAGAGTACGGGCTAGAAGCTGTTTCCCTCACCTTTTAAATGGAACTTGAATGTGCCCTCTCTTTCTATAGACGGGACCCTACCCTCTCTTTTAGACACCGCAGAGTGTGCCGTGGTGGTGATATGAAAAGGGGGGAGTGTGTGGCGTGGAGAAGGGTAGGGGGGTTAGTGGATGTAGAGGAGGGGGGCTGGGTGTTAGAGCAGACGGTTTCATTTTAGAGGCCCTTGGCTGCGTTCCTGGGTCTGGTTTAGATATTAGACATGCCTGAAGTCATCTCAAGGTCTGGGCCTGAGCCAAAGAGATGGAGGGAATATGATGGTCAAGCTCGGACGCCCACCGCACCATGTGACTAGGGACTTACTGAGGACACACTGAGTGAGAGAGAGAGAGAGTGAGTGCGTGTGTGCGGGGATGTTTATGTAGTGTATGCGTACGTTATGGAAGTATTTCTCCTATTGATTGATCCAAACTGTTGAACGTAACTGTGAAGACTTCCTCCTCCAGGCAATGTGCTGAACAGGCTCTGATAGAGAGGGGATGTTCAGGAACTACCAGGCACGTGGCCCATCATGTTTGGCACTCTCTGTTCCTCTCTCCCATACGGCTCTACAATTTATGGATTGCATGATGGTACTAAACTGCTGATACTCAGTGCTGTGTCCATATCTGGCATGCAGGCAGCAGCTCCCAGCTAGGTCTGGAGCTCCAGAGAGCCATGTCACAGGCAGGGTCACAGGTTAGAGGTCATGTTGAGCATTAGAGCTCCAGTGGATGTGCCATCTAACGGCTCTCCCCGCTCTTTTTCTGACAGGGTCGCTGGTTCTGGAGGGTGCGGAGGAACAGGGTGCTGGACAACTACCCAATGCCCATTGGTCACTTCTGGAGGGGACTGCCTGGGGACATCGATGCAGCCTACGAGAGACACGATGGGAAATTTGTCTTCTTTAAAGGTTTTTGTTCTCTCCTAATCGTTGTACCTCACGTGCACGCACACGTAAGACTATAGGCTAGCGCACGCACACATGCACACGCAGTCAGTCATTGTTGTTTTTTAAATGAGGGTTAAACAGAAGAGAAATAGTTCAACTCAGAGGACCGAAACTGTGTTTGTTTATGTGTTGAAGTAGCAGCAATCACAAAACAACTGAACGCTTTGGTTACACTGTAATGAAGCAATGTTGCTGATACTAAAATAGATTCACAAACATTGTTTCAGTCCTCTGTGTGTGTAGTGCGTGTATTTTATTTTCACGCCAGTGTGCCTTGGAGCCGAAACCTGAAGCTGTTAGTGTTTTCCACATTACAATTTAATTACAGTTGAGTAGTGAGTAAACATTGCTAGTTCCACATTAACACTTATTTTTGCAGACAATAAGTGTTCCTTGATCTCCACATTCACTTCAGCTTGGAGCCCCAAATGTATTGTAACCCCGGATAGTATATTATGGACAAACGGTCTTTGATAAAAGAGATGATGTTTTTTTCGAAATGGAAAAGATAATGACATCGTTAAGTTAAAATGGGAGGACTGGAGATCCCTAGAGTTTTGTGCTAAAATGCAATCGGATTGGGCTAGACAGGAGATCTCCATGGTGGCAGTGAATGCTCATTGGCTCGAGCTGTAATCCTCCCCAGACCTCCTCATTCGGTCACAACTACCTCTTTCCTCCCTGCACCGTTGCCATAGAAACCGTCCCATGTCCACTAACATTTAGGTTTTTCACTTAAATTTTGGATAATTTTCCCTCATTATATTGACATAAAAAGAGCTTTCGCTGCTATAAGGCTTTCTCCCAGAACTCATTGCAGCTTTCTATTGATTCTCCCACCCCCCCCACCCCACCTCCTCCCCAATTGATAAACCACACATAATAATATCCTTAGGAGAACCAACACAATATGATTTGTCAGTAGAGGTTATTATAGATCCCGCTGGCATCTCTTTGTTCCATGGGTTTTGTAACCAGAAACAGTGAAAGACAGATGGAGGTAGTGAAACCGCTTTTTGGGGATACATTTGAGGCTGTAGTTCTTTAAGACAGCTGGCTCGCCCTAAAGAAAGTCTCCAGGGCAAGTGATGTCATTGGCAAGGCCTTCTGAAATTTGGATGACAGCCATAGGAAAGAAACTAAGGGACAAAAAAGTTGGCCTGCCACATCTGGCAGATGTGAGTGAGAGAGTTGCATCAGCCGTTTGTTTCCAGATGCTGACTGCAAAGGTTTTTGTTTTCAATGAAAAGCTGGGCCAGGAGAACAGAAAGCAGGGCATGCAGATGGTGCCTCTGTGTCTAACATACTGTAAAACAATAAAAAACGACTCGCCATGTCCTCAACATTTCCACTCGAACCACTTCAAATGCATTATATCTAACCAAAGCTGTGCATAAGCGCAATTTCACTCTCTATAATGTCTGTTATTGGCGCATGCTAGCCAGCGAATAAACAAGACTGTAATGTAACGGCAGGTTAACAGTTTCCATAGCGATCTCTGGGTTGATGAGTGGTAGTTGTTGGAAAGGGAAAGTCCCTATGCATTGCTCCACAAAGGACCGTTAACCACGAATGCCTTTCTCCTTCCCTCCTGAATTATTATGTCCCACCCAATATCTGTCCTCCCTTTTCTGTCATCTCCTTGATGTATGTTCCCCCACATCACTGTACTTCTCCTCTCCTCCCCCTCCTCTCCTCCACCTGTAGGGAATAAGTACTGGTTGTTCAGGGAGGCAAACCTGGAGCCTGGTTACCCCCAGGAGCTGACAGACTACGGCAGGGACATCCCCTATGACAAGATAGAGACAGCCATCTGGTGGGAACCATCAGGTTTCACATACTTCTTCAAAGGAGACTGGTAAGGAAGGGACTCTCCCAGTTATCTGTTAATTGTTGCCCTTTTCCACGTTGACAGATGGTAGTTTCCATCATGTGTTCACTACTGTAAATGGTCTTCTATTGTTTTGGCTTTGGAATATGTTTTTGCACGATTACGATTGTGTGATCTCTTGGCATGTAAGGATGTGGCGTCATCTCTTTTGTGCTGACTGCTTTGGCTTAGAAGACACATATACTCTGAGTTCTATTTGAATGCCTGATTTAACATAAGCTCTGAATAGGGGTTTGACACACTGTTATTCTCTCCCTCTCGTCTCTAGGTACTGGCGCTTTAACGAACAGTCCCGTGCGGTAGACAAGGACTACCCCAAGCCAATCAGTGTGTGGGGCTCTGCGGTCCCGTCCTCTCCCAAGGGGGCTTTCCTCAGCGATGATGGAGGTGAGAGAGGCGAGAGGGTGGCCAGGAAAATGCCAGTAATGAACACTCTGAACAAAGGAGAAGGGTGGGTCTGGTCAATAAGAGAGAGAGGCGGGGCTTAGTGTAGGCAATAAAAAAAAGTGACATCTTGAAAGGATGAAGAAAAAGACAGCGTTTTTTTTGGCTGTCTTTCTTTTCCCCAGAACTGTACTCTATTTACTGTCTCACTCAATGCCGTGGATAAGTATTTGATTATCATAACAGCGTATTTAGTACTTAACATCTTGCCCCTGTCTTCCCCTCACAGCTTATACATATTTCTACAAGGGATCCAAATACTGGAAGTTTGACAACCACCGGATGAAGAGTGAGCCGGGCTACCCTAAATCCATCCTGAGGGACTTCATGGGCTGCAGTGTGGACCTGGACCCAGACAGAGACGGGGACACCGACGCAGGCCGCAAGGTCCCCGACGTGGATCGCCCGCCCTTCAACCCTGATGCAGGCCGGGACAAAGACAAGGAGAAGGACAAGGAGCGGGACAAGGATCGAGACCGCACCAACGATGTAGACTATAAGGACGAGAGAGAAGAGGAGACCAACGAGGTGGACGTGGTGCTGAAGATCGACGAGAGCGAGACGCGCACTATGAACATCATCATGGTGACAGTACCCCTGGTCCTGGTGCTGTGCATCCTGGGACTGATCTACGCCATCATCAACACACTGAAGAGGAAAGGAGCTCCCAAACTGCTGGTCCACTGCAAACGCTCCATGCAGGACTGGGTGTGACCTCTGACCCACTTAATAACCCCCCCCCCACCTGAATCCTATCCTCGTTCCTCCATCTTCTCATCCAAAACATGGTAGTAGAGACATAAGTGCAAATACGTACACACATATGCATACACACCCTCACACACACAGCAAACATAAACACATACTCCTAACTCGTCCCCCTCCCATGGTGCTCTCCCCAATGAGTTGTCTGTAGTCTATTTATATCAGAAAGTTTGCACATAGTTTTTTGTTTTTGTTTGGTTCATATTGTGTGTGAGTCTTTTTTTTTCTAAACCAGGAAGTGTCTGCATTATTCTCTCTCTCTCTCCGCCCCGTTACAGGGGGTTTCTCTGAGAAAACTTCCATCTGGTTCTTGGATTAACCTTTGAAAGGGAAACAGAGACAAAACAGAGCGATAGAGAGAGACGGCAGCGCAGAATGAAGGGAGTGAAGGAGGTTTGATTCTGTGAAAAGCAGAGACCCCCCTTCCACTCCTCCTCCCTCCCTCCCATCTCCTCCCTCACTCAGGACTCCTTCAGCTGAAGCAGGCCTACTGCAGGTCAGGTATCAACAGGAGAGAGAACAGTGTAAACAGTGTCACTTTTTGAACTGCAACTCACCCAATGCTTTTTATCACTACACCTTCCATGTTGAACAGCCACTAACTGAACTTTTGGTTTTCTCATCTGTTTTTAATTCAAGGGCACCATGGATGATATTGGAAATGTTGTCCATACTTTATAGACAACTTTCACAAACGTTTGGGTTATTCAACCAAACATGGTCCCGTGGTGCCTCTTTCATTGCGAACCTTGTTTCGGTCCTATTAAACCGTGGCAATGAGAGTTTGAGTTGTTATGATAGGGAAGGGTTGGAAAAGAAAGGCGCATCTTTCCCAAAAAATGTAAGACAAAGGCAATTCACTGTGAAATGACTTTGTGTGGGACTTGGGGGAGCAGTTGAGGTACTGAGGAAGGAGAGAGACGGGGTATTGAATGAATATCCACTGGGCAAAATCTGGTTGAATCAATGTTGTTTCCACGTCATTTCAATGTGATGATGTTGAATCAATGTTGTTTCCACGTCATCTCAATGTGATGATGTTGAATCAATGTGGAAAACTGATTGGATTTGCAAAAAGTTATCAACGTAAGGGAATCTAATTTTCTAATTTTCCCACCAAACTTTTAACCTAAATCCAATCCAGCTAGCACATTGGGAACGAAGCCATACGTTTTTTAAACGTTCTGAGAATGGAAGTGAACATTTTGCCTGTTTTGGGAACGTTCATTTTTAGGTTGCTGGGAGGTTGCGAGAACATTTTACTATGGTTCCCTGAAAGTTTTCCTGTGAGGTTTTGTTTATGTTCTGAGAATGGAAATGATAGGTTATTTGAAGGTAATTAAATAAACTTCTGGGAATAATACTTTTAATACCACTGCTAGCTTAGGTTAACTGTTTTGAACTCCAAGCACAGATAGGACACATGTTAATTCATCTTCTTATGATTAGGAACTTATGATCTTTTGCTTTCTATCCATGGAATTAGTCCTTTGATGCTGAGAACGTGTATATGTTTTTAAATAACATTCTTAGAACGTTCTTTGAACGTTACTAATGTTTTCTTGTGGTTTTTATGGAACCTTTTCTTAATGTTTCTGAGAACATGACTTTAAATAGAAACATGAGAAAACCTGTAGAAAAAGTCCTTCAGAAGTACCGAAATTCTCACAGAAGAACTTTGTTTCATAACGTTCTCTGATCGTTCTGAGAACATGGCTTTAAATAGAACCATGAGGAAACCTATAGGTACTGTTATGATGCAGTACTGAAATTCCAACCTAAGAAACATGGTCCTCAGAACGTTGTGTGCTAGCTGGGTACCCTGCACCATTCCCAGAACATTGTGAGAAGGTTTTATGCAAAAATAACCATAGGACAACCACGCTCTCACCAAGCTCCAAGAAACATATGATTCTCAGAACATTATGTGCTAGCTGGGAATGACATGCTGAAATGTTTTGTTGATTTCATGTTGAATTAAAGTTAGTTGACAACTCAACCAAAATTAAATCAAAACTAGAGTTTGAAATAACGTCTGTGCCCAGTTCATAAGAGATTGACTAATGCTTTTAATCTGAGAAATATTTCGAACAAATGATACTTCAGCCTCCACTGAAATGTATTAATAAATATAGTTCAAGTAATGTACCACACAATGAGCCCTCTCTCTGTAATACCCTCTCCCCTAGATTTAAATAGATTGGAGGGCCTCTCGCTGAGCTTGTTCTAGAGAGTTAGTCCTCTGAACATACAGCTAATCCTCTCATTTAAAAACAGCAGGTGTATTGTTCAACCCCAGCCTAAAGTCTTAAGCCTTCTCTGTACCAAAGCAGGCTTCTTTTCATTTTCTGAGAGGTCCAAACAGAGAGACAGACTTTACCAGAGAGGGAGAAGGGGGACAAGAGAGGGCGTGAGAGGCTAGAGATCTACTAAAGGAGCTCAAACACAGAAACCTTATCGGTTAAGTATTTGGGAAGGCTTACGGTCTGTTCCTGGATTGTGTTACCCAGATGTTGGTGATTGTTGGAAGGGGTTGGGAAGGCTGCAGGGCAGGCTGAGTGAGAGACCAGAGGTCCCTTCCTACAGCTGAGTAGGGCAGTAGGGGGAGTGAGGGAGAGGAGCTCACTGGGGACCCTTATTGGCACTGTGTCATACTGTATGACCCACATTCACTAGCTCCAGAGAAGGAACTGTGGAGTCTATTATGATACCAAAGGGAAATAGTAGCATGCAGTGTATGTGACCTCTTTATTTCTCACATTGTTATGTATTCCCTATGCTCTTCTCTTCGACCACTAAGGCCTATGTACAGTACACATATGTCAAGTAGATTTGCTAGCAGCCCTCTAAAGATACTGAGAAAGGTGTTGCTGTAAAGTAGAGATAGGTCATTTTATACTCATATACCTGACAGGTTTCACTGTTTACCATCTGTCAAACAGTAGTTGTGATGAGCATGTCTGTCTGAGGCATTGACGGAGGTAGGGGGGGGGGGGGTGTACAGAGGATGCCGTGAGATGCTCCCATAATACCACTGAGATGGCGGATGGCCAGTTAAAAGGGCTATTATAAATATTCTTGACAGCGGAGCGGAATCACAGTCATGAGACGTCCTGCGTGTGTCAGTGATGGATCCCGCTCGATGGGGTTGCTAGGAGACCCAACTCCGTCCCATTGCCCTCTCATTGTGCTGCGAGGTTGAGAGAGGAGTTAATCAGAGGTAAAAGCCTTCCCTCTCTCTTCAACCCCCTGCCTCCCCCACCCGTCCCCATCCACCCACCCATCCTGTCCAAATCAATGGGAACTCACCATCAGCAGGCCTAGAAGGTATCTGGACACACTCAAAAAATGCTCACTCATTGTCTGAGACACAGTCCATGCCTTACTCGCTCTCTCTTTATCTGGGATAGCTAGTATCTTTGTGCCTGTATGGAGTAGACTATCTCTGCGAGTTCCAGGCCGTAGTGGCCTATGTGGCTGTTTGTGTTCCTAGTATGTCTATCTCTTAGTGTGGATTTATTTTACAACTGTTTCCCGGTGTGTCTGAGACATCTCCCCAATAAGACACTGTAGTCCCCAACGATGCCTGCCTAAGAACTAGCTCGAGCAGATGCAACAGAAATGTGGGAAATTTCACAAAGGATATGCCTGCTTGAAGTAAACTAGAGCCTTTAAAAGAGCACTCTGGGATTGAGTCCAAGACTGCTTAGTTTTGTTTAACTTTTTTTTTTCTCATGCAATGCCAAATACAGCAATGAAAAATACAGTTATGAAATATTATGTCAGGGAATGATTGAGGTATCGACACTCTGTGTGTATGTGTTTTGTGTGAGTATGTATATTGTCTCCTTATAGCCTTATAGTAATAACTTCTTCCTCTCGCTCTCTCTCTGTTGAACACCACTCTACTCTTCTGTGCTGGTCTGGTCCTCTCTGAAGCCCGTCTAGGCCCAGCCTTGGCCCCAGGGGGACTGTAACAATGGGCTCTCTCACAAAGTGCAGCATTGTCCTCCATGCTGTCATTGCTCCAGCCCAGAAGGAAGGCAGGCTGAGCCCTAGGCCAGGATCAGGAAGCTTCCTTTCTTTCTTCCTTCCTTCCTTCCTACCACAATCCCACTCTCTCCCAACCCCACAGCTCTGTCCTGGTCAGGGAGGGAGCAGAGCAGCCAAGGCAGTCTGATGTTTTATATCCAAGATAGAGAGGAACACAGCAGACTATGTTCATTCTATATATTCCATTAGTTGTTGTTTGTGGCCAGTGCATTTCACAGGCATCCTGTACTGTTGCTTCATATCATGTCTCACAGTTAACCACTAGCTTGACAAAATTGTTTTGTTATTCATTGCAAACAACAACCACACAGGATGCCAAACTGATCTTTGTAGAGAGAAAGAGAGATATGTTAGAAAGATGACAGAAAGGGGTTCAGTTTGATCCTTGCTTTCAATTTCTCAATCCTCTGTTAGATGTTTGTCAGATCCAGAGGTTGGTGGGAAGATGATCGATGCGCTTTGACTGAGTCTCGATGCCTCAGCTCCAGACACACTCAGTGGGTGTGCATCCCTATCCCAGAGCGCATCTCACCTTACTCACTCAGCTGAGCCTGATCAACTGAAACCACATGCTATTAACTCTCAACTGACATACGGTAGACTGCTCCTCCCAGATCCTTGGAAACCCAGGCAACTAAAAGCCTACCAGGCTATGGCAGCGCAGCGTTACATCTCGCAAATGCTTTAAAAACGTGACAGAAATGTTGTGTGAAAGTTACTACCCGGGCAATGCTTCAGTGAGTTCGTTTTTTTTCAAATCTCACCATGCCTATTAACATTGATGGGATGAAAATAAAAAGTTAATTTGTCTGTATGATTATCATGATTATTTGTAATATTAATTTAGAATTTTTCTTTGAACTCCGTATGATTCTTTTTGTACTTTTAATAACATTCCGTATGTGTTTTTATTTTATTTTGCTGTAGAAAGTGAAGATTTTATACATTTGTGTTGAGTGTTCACCTCTTGTTGAGTGTGTTGACTATCCATGCTGGACATGTACACAATAAAATGCTCTAAAAACAAAGAAGTCTACTAGTCGAAAGCGATCCTGCATTTTCTGAACTATCCCAATTACCTACTCATGATGCGACTTTGTGTTTGATGCTTGGCACTGCACCAATACAGAAGCTGTGTGGGACCATGATTTATTTTGTCCACCATAATGTATGATTCCCAAATGAGGACTTCAGTAAACAAACAAACTGTATCCTGACAATGGTCCCACCCCTTCTTCAAACTCTCCCTGATCTAAGATCACAGTCTGTGGCCAGGGCCACACTTCCGCTTTCTCAAGAACCATGGACCATGGGAAACTGGGAGGGAGATTTGGCAGCAACAGCCCAAATACTACAGAGATGAGAGGAAGCAAGTACAGTAGTTTGGTCAGAGCAGGTGCCCTTCTATACAGTAGTAACCTACAGTTGAAGTCGGAAGTTTACACACACTTAGGTTGGAGTCATTAAAACTTGTTTTTTAACCACTCAACAAATTTCTTGTTAACAAACTATAGTTTTGGCAAGTCAGTTAGGACATCTACTTTGTGCATGACACAAGTAATTATTCCAACAAGTATTTTTCCAACTGTCTGTTTACAGACAGATTATTTCACTTATAATTCACTGTATCACAATTCCAGTGGGTCAGACGTTGACATACACTAAGTTGACTGTGCCTTTAAACAGCTTGGAAAATTCCAGAAAATGATGTCATAGCTTTAGAAGCTTCTGATAGGCTAATTGACATAATTTGAGTCAGTTGGAGGTGTACCTGTGGATGTATTTCAAGGTCTACCTTCAAACTCAGTGCCTCTTTGCTTGACATCATTGGAAAATTCAAATAAATCAGCCAAGACCTCAGAACAACAATTGTAGACCTCCACAAGTCTGGTTCATCCTTGGGAGCAATTTCCAAACGCTTGAAGGTACCATGTTCATCTGTACAAACAATAGTACGTGTCACGTCCTGACCTTAGTTCCTTTGTTATGTTTCTTGTTTAGGTTGGTCAGGGCGTGAGTTGGGGTGGGCATTCTATGTGTTGTTCTAGTTTTGGTTTTCTATGTGTTTGGCCTGGTATGGTTCTCAATCAGAGGCAGCTGTCAATCGTTGTCTCTGAGAATCATACTTAGGTAGCCTGTTTTTCCCAATTGATATGTGGGTAGTTGTTTTCTGTGTTTGCACCTTACAGGACTGTTTCGTTCACTCTCTTTGTTGTTTTGTTATTCAGTGTTCAGTTGATTTATTAAATATTAACATGGACACATACCACACTGCGTATTGGTCCGATCTTGACTACTCTTCCTCAGATGACGAGGAGAACCGTTACTATACGCAAGTATAAACACCATGGAACCACGCAGCCGTCATACTGCTCAGGAAGGAGACGCGTTCTGTCTCCTAGAAATGATGAGAAAAGTGCAAATCAATCACAGAACAACAGCAAAGGACCTTGTGAAGATGCTGGAGGAAACAGGTACAAAAGTATCTATATACACAGTAAAACGAGTCCTATATCGACATAACCTGAAAGGCCACTCAGCAAGGAAGAAGCCACTGCTCCAAAACCGCCATAAAAAAGCCAGACTACGGTTTGCAACTGCACATGGGGACAAAGATTGTACTTTTTGGAGAAATCTCCTCTGGTCTGATGAAACAAAAATGGAACTGTTTGGCCATAATGGCCATCGTTATGTTTGGAGGAAAAAGGGGGAGGCTTGCAAGCCAAAGAACACTATCCCAACCATGAATCATGGGGGTGGCAGCGTCATGTTGTGGGGGTTCTTTGCTGCAGGAGGGACTGGTGCACTTCACAAAATAGATGGCATCATGAGGTAGGGAAATTATGTGGATATATTGAGGCAACATCTCAAGACATCAGTCAGGAAGTTAAAACTTGGTCGCAAATGGGTCTTCCAAATGGACAATGACCCCAAGCAAACTTCCAAAGTTGGGGCAAAATGGCTTAAGAACAACAAAGTCAAGGCATTGGAGTGGCCATCACAAAGTCCTGACCTCAACCCTATAGAAAATTTGTATGCAGAACTATAAAAGCGTGTGCGAGGAAGGAGGCCTACAAACCTGACTCAGTTACACCAGCTCTGTCAGGAAAAATGGGCCAAAATTCAGCTTGTGGGAGGCTACCTGAAACGTTTGATCAAAGTTAAACCATTTAAAGGCAATGCTACTAAATACTAATTGAGTGTATGTGAACTTCTGACCCACTGGGAATGTGATGAAAGAAATAAAAGCTGAAATAAAAAATTCTCTCTACTATTATTCTGACATTTCCCATTCTTAAAATAAAGTGGTGATCCTAACTGACCTAAAACAGGGAATTTTTACTAGGATTAAATGTCAGGGATTGTGAAAAACTGAGTTTAAATGTATTTGGCTAAGGTGTATGTAAACTTCCGACTTCAACTGTATATCCAAATCATGACAGAGAATATATGGTAGATTGAATAAATCAGATTTATTTATAAAGCCCTTTTTACATCAGCCGACGTCACAAACTGCTATACAGAAACCCAGCCTAAAACCCCAAACAGCAAGTAATGCAGATGTGGAAGCAGATGCACATTCACAATAATTTTCACTTACATCTATATTCAAATATTTACAGTGCCTCCCGAAAGTATTTGCACCCCTTGTTTTTCCACATTTTCTTGTGTTATATCCTGAATTTAGAAGGGATAACATTTAGATTGTTTGTCACTGGCCTACACACAATACCCCATAACGTCAAAGTGGAATGAGGTTTTATAGAAATGTTTAGAAATTAATCAAACCTGAAAAGCTGAAATGTCAATAAGTATTCAACCCCTTTGTTATGGCAATCCTAAATAGGCTCATGAGTAGAAATGTGCTTAACAAGTCACATAAGTTGCATGGACACATTGTGTGCATTAATAGTGTTTAAAATATTGTTTTAATAGCTACCTCATCTCTGTACCCCACACATACTATTATCTTAAGGTCCCTCAGTCGAGTAGGGAATTTAAAACAGATTCAACCACAAAGACCAGAGAGGTTTTCCTATGCCTTGCAAAGAAGGGCACATGCAGTATTGGTACTGTAGATTGTTAAACAAAGCAGACATTGAATATCAGGTGTCCTTCCTAACTCAGTTGCTAGAATCTGCTCAGAGATATCACCATGTGGCCAATGGTGACTTTTAATCAGTGACAAAGTTGAATGGCTGTGATAGGAGAAAACTGAGGATGAATCAACATTGTAGTTAATCCACAATACTAACCTAATTTACAGAGTGAAATGAAGGAAACCTGTACATAATAAAATAAATATTCCATGCATCCTGTTTGCAACAAGACACTAAAGAAATATTCACTTTTTGTCCTGAATACAAAGTGTTGTGTTTGGGGCAAATCCAATACAGCACATTACTGAGTATCCCTTTCCATATGTTCAAGTATAGTGGTGGCTGCATCATGTTATGGGTATGCTAGTAATTGTTAAGGACTTGGGAGTTTTTTAGGATAACAAATAAACATAATGGAGCTAAGCACAGGCAAAATCCTTGAGGAAAACCTGATTCACTCTGCTTTCCACAAACACTGGGAGCTGAATCTACCTTTCGGCAGGACAATGGCCTAAAACACAATGTAATGAATACTCAGGTAGAAAAAGGTGTAGATTCACGCGCAGAGCGCGGCAGGTGTTTATTTCGCCTTCGCAGAAGGCAGGAAACGTGGTCACAGGCAGGCAATGGTCATACACAGGTAGGCAAACAGGAAGGTGAATCAAAACTAGGACTGAAGGATATAACCGGTTGTCACCAACGAGCTAGGAAAAGGCTTAGTAGAGTCAAAAGGAACAATACCTCACAAAGGCACAAACAGAATGAACTGAACTAAATAAGGAGCTGATGAGACCAGGTGGGTAAATAACACAGGTGAAATCAATGAACAAAAATGAAAGACAGGGCTACTTTTTTCACCTTTATTTAACCAGGTCGGCAAGTTGAGAACAAGTTCTCAATTACAATTGCGACCTGGCCAAGATAAAGCAAAGCAGTTCGACACATACAACAACACAGAGTTACACATGGAGTAAAACAAACATACAGTCAATAATACAGTAGAAAAATAAGTCTATATACAATGTGAGCAAATGAGATGAAATAAGGGACGTTCAAAAACACTAAGAAACAGAATACAAGGTTGACTAAGAAAATAAATACTGAACCTTACAAGGCCAAATCTACAGTACACTGAAATTGCTTACCAAGAAGACAGTAAATGTTCCTGAATGGCCCAGTTGCAGTTTTACTTTTATCGGCATGAACATCGATGGCAAGACTTGAAAATGGTTGTCTAGCAATGATCAACAACCAATTTGACAGAGCTCGAAGAATTTTGAAAAGAATAATGGTACAAATATTGAACAATCCAGGTGTGCAAAGCTCTTAGAGACTTACCCGGAACAAGGCACAGCTGTAGTCGCTGCAAAAGGTGTTTCTAACATGTATTGACGCGGGGTGTGAATACTTACACAACCATTCAAAAGTTTGGGGTCACTTAGAAATGTCCTTATTTTTGAAAGAAAGGCAATTTTTCTGTCCATTAAAGTAACATAATTGCCAAAAGGTTTTCTAATGATCAATTAGCCTTTTAAAATGATAAAATTGGATTAGCTAACACAACGTGCCATTGGAACACAGGAGTGATGGTTGCTGATAATGGGCCCCGGTACGCCTATGTAGATATTCCATTAAAAAAAACTGCCGTTTCCAACTACAATAGTCATTTACAACATTAATAATGTCTACACTGTATTTCTGTCAAAAAATTTGCTTTTCTTTCCAAAACAATGACATTTCTAAGTGATCCCAAACTTTTGAAGGGTGGTGTATGTAAATTAGATATTTCTGTATTTCATTTTCAATAAATTGGCAAAATATTGTGTGTATATGGGTGAGAAAAATATGTATTTAATCCATTTTGAATTCAGGCTGTGGAACAAAATGTAGAATAAGTCTGGGGTATGACCAGTGCTAAGCTACGCTTCATCTCTTCTCCGGCTTGAGTCTGGCCACGATACTTCGTCCACATCACAAGATAGATTCTCTTGCCAAACATCGAGGGAAGAATGTCCTAGCATGGCGTATCCAACCTTGGACAGAGGCAACCTCTATGTCCCCACATAGACCATATTTATAATTGCAGTCTCTTGTACATCTGTAAACAAGCGTCCTCATCCTCCATGATGTCTTTGCCTTTCCACTCTGTACAGAATTGAAACACAGTATGTGTTCGGCATAGGAACTGTAAACAATGTACAAAAAATGTAGTACAACATGATAACCAACCTCATTCATTCAATGCAGTGCAGTAAATGGATGGCTTAGAGTTACAAATGTTTATGCAATACTATGAAGTCATATGTATTTTACAGTACATTACTGTAATGCTAAAATAGTCATTAGATAGTTGCATACCTGTTCTCATTTCTGAAGGTTTGAATTATGGACGCCACTGTAAATCGACTGAAATTGGGCTGGACTCTCAGTCTCACTCTCTCATGGTCAAACCGTGGTTGATCACATGATCAACAAATTTTGCCCTAATCTCATTAGAGATGCCTCTCCTTCCTTCTCTTCTTTGCCCTCATACACTCTTCCTCTCCCTCCTACTCCTCTTGCTCTCTGTCCATTGTTGGCATCCATTGTTCAAAACAGGTAATCTGACCTTTGACCTATTTATAGGCCTATACTACAGTAAAGCAGTGATTGGTTAGTGATCAGTTAAGCTATTAGTGTTTGCACATGTGAGGAGTGTGTGTGTGATCTGGTGAATAAGTGTAGCATTTTGACTGGTTGTGTTTGGAAAAGGAAAGCAAGTCACTTCCTGTTAGATGTTTGTGTTTTAGGTAGAGAGTTGTGTGTAGTGTTTTGAAAAAAGTGTTTTATGCAATTGACAACTGAGTCAAAGGCTGAGAAATGGTTTGGATATTTGGTGTGTAGTTTTGCACTTTGAGTGAGAGGTTTCAGAAATCGTGTGACATGAAAAGATTTTGTGTGTAAGCAGTTGGAAAAAACTGTAATAAATAGGCAATTTTAAATACACGCGACAGCGCAAGATAACGAACCATAGGTCTACAAGGAATGCATTAGTGGTACCGTCGCAAAATGGCTACATATTTTTGCCCTGATGCGATTAGACCTCTTTGTAGCCATTTTGCAACAGCTCCGCTAATGCATTTCTCGTAGGCCTTGTCAGGGCTTTGAACCTGCTGAGCTCTAATCATTTCCCGACCTCTACCTAGAATTGAGCACCTGGCCTAGGCCTTGTTAAATTAGCTCACTTATACTGGCTGCTCCCCTGAGCAGTGGACTAATTATTACCAGAAATACCTAACCACAGCTAAACAAACCTTGTTATTAACCTCACATACACACCTGTTAGGCCTACATATTGCAGAAACCCACCTGTTACTGTACTACTGTACCTACCATATATAAAAATAGTAAGTTCACACGTAATATTCTGAAAAAAGTAGCTAATGGTGTGTCCTTACCCTGTCCCCTTAACCACCCTTTCTATTTCTTCATTTCTGTCTTTGTCCAACCGTATGGAAGCCCTTTCCTGCACAAAGAACATCAAATTTGACTACTAATTTGACTTATGAGACAGTAAGTCATAATTATGAGATAGAAAGTCATTACTATGAGACAGAAAGTCATATCTTTTAGAAATCTAGTCACAATAATGAGATCCCAAGCCATAATTATTAGATGGCAAGTCAGATACATTTAGGCAATCTGTATCACATAAATCATACATTGTGTGTGTGTGTGTGTGTGTGTGTGTGTGTGTGTGTGTGTGTGAGAGAGTGAGAGAGAGAGAGAGAATTTGTGGTGATATTGTTCCATATGAATGGATTGGATTGGAGAGTTTTGTTGATGTGAGTTGGTGCCTGTTTTATAACATCTGGTTGACATTCGATTTAATATCTGGGTGACATCCGATTGTTAAAGGGGCAATCTGGGATTAGTACATCCTGTCACGACTCCGACCGAAGGTGGCTTCCCTTCCCGTTCGAGTGGAGCTCGGCGGTCGGTCGTTGTCGCAGGCCTACTAGCTGCCACTGATTCTTTTCTCCCCCTCCTTATGTATTTATTGATTACACCTGTTTTGAGTTGGTTGTATTAGTTGGGCTTTATTAGTCAGCCGGCCCGCCCGTTTCTTTGTGGGGGATTGATTATTGTAACCCTGGTGTTTGCTACAGACGTACGTGTTCGTGTATCTAGTGCTAGACTGTTTTCGTTCCCTGTGTCTGGGGCATTTTGTTTGAGCACCCAAAAGTGGGGTGGCCGTGGTTCACCATGTGTGCATTAAAGGAGCACTTTAATGAACTCTCTGCTTTCCTGCGCCTGATTTCACCCTCACAACACCCAGGACCTTACACAACCATTTTTTTTTTACATTGAAATTATTCATATATAGACATTGATTCTTTAAGAATACAACTTAGAAATTCCCCATGAGCATCGGTCTTACCCCATCAGAACCCAAAATATATGCTTTTTATTCCATTGTTTGGAAACAATGTAATTCTGGCCAAACACTGTATAGCTTCAAAACATGGTAAAACTATCATTTTGATGTCATGGATGGTCCGCCATTGCATCCATATGTGAGAGTCCTTGCGTCTATGAATTTGAGAGTGGTTACCCTATTCCTCAGCTGTTTACCAAACAAAGTGGTGATGAGAACGATTTTTGACTGTTTGAATCACAGATTACCCCTTTAAAAAGCGTCGACTTGCAGGGCTATTCAATGTCCATGATCCAGACTTACTATCCCATAATAATGACTTACAAATTAATTATGACTTTTACATAAATATGACTTACTATCTCATAACTCCTAGTCAGAATTTGGGGTGTGGCGGGAATGGGCCGACCCTCTTAGTGTTAAAAAGTGAGGTAATGGTGTAATGTGCAGAACATCTGCTGTAGCATGATATGTTTGGGCACTTGGCAAAAACAAAGTAAAGGGAGAAATGCCTCAATTTGTAGCAGGACCAACCCATTACTCATTAACTACACATGCATATGGAGTGTGTGTTAGCCTTTGAGCAAACAGAGTGCACATATGGAATGGGAACATTAGATGTGTTTTGATCAGTTTGTGGCCTAAATGACAGCTCAATACACTTTCTCTGGAGTCCTATTTGCTTGTGTCTAGATTGCTTAATGAAATGGGTACATCGAGGGAAATTCACTTTGTTTAATGTACTGAAATTTGTGTCCCTCTTTGCTTTTTAGGCATCGTGGCTTTGCAAGCTGTGACATCTGGCCCATGCTTGCTCATGATTAGACTCCACCTGCTTTAGGGCAGAGAGGTAACCTTGTAAACAGTCTGAGTCTCAGTGGAGCACCAGCTCTGTTTCTGGCCCGCAGCAAAAACAGCCACCTCACCGCCATGCTTACTCAAGTCCTGCTGGCAACATTCAGGCATGCAGGCCGGCACGCACAGGAGAGAAGGACACTAGAAGGGTTCAAGGGAGGATGATGGATGATGATTATAGTCATGATGGTCAACAGTGATCCTCAGTACATCTGTAGCGTTTTCCTCATCAGAGAATTATTGTTCCCCACGCTTGCATGTTCGTATACAGTCCAGGGTCAGAGGAAGTGGCTCCGTTAGGGTCACATGATCCATCCGGGTCACTCTTTTTCCTGAGAGAAAGTTCTGTCCTTGTTGCCACGGCAACAGGGTCCTGTGGACCCTGAGTTCTAACTCTAGTTCCCGCAACCCCCCCAGCTGTTGTGACATTTGAGTGTGGAGGACTCAAGAGAGACACGGACCTCACAACTGTATTGGAAGTACACAGATAGCGACTGTAGCATGTTTCATATTACACAAATTGTTTGTCCCTAATATTACCAGAATATACCACATTTTTATGAAGTCCCAGATTAACTGGAAGGCCGCACGAACGTTGTCATCTGTCAGAGTAATTTACTGTTTACGCCTTTTAAAGTACAAAGGGCTCCAGATGAGGAAATAAATGGTAGACCTGATATGCGTGTTTTATGATGCAGGCCCCCTCTCCTCTGTATAGTAAAACCCTGTGGAACCCTGTTTAACCGGAGGTTTATGTTTAGGAGAGAGGAGGTAAGTCTTCCCTCTCAGAACTCCATGTCACATTAAACACAAGCCTCACAACCCTACCCCAGGGATCAGCCTGGAACACAGAGGGCAACGACCAAGCGTCTATTAAACACACCCTCTGATAGTGGAACCTGTAACACTGTGTGTGTGTGTGTGTGCGTGCGTGGTTGTGTGCGTGCGTGCGTGGTTATGTGCATGCTTGTGTAGTTATGTGCATGGGGGTGTGTGTTTAGTTATTGTGCACCTATGTGTGTGATGCACCCACTAAGCCTGTATATAGAACAGGTGTATGTTGGACCCCTGAGTGAATGAGTGAGCAGAACCAGACCGTGGTCTGACTGATGCTAAACCCATTACGGTAATGAGGAGGAAAGGCTATGAAATGACATGGTGTAATTGGGTTAAAGAGGAGAGCATCATGAGGGAATCTTACTGCTGACGTCATATGGTGGCAAGCACACGGCCTCTCCATAAAGAAGCTATCACAATATGCGTGTGACTGGGTCAGGGAAGTAATGTAGCATCTAGTGTTGTGAAGATTGCTTGGTGACCCGTCAAAACAACGGCCGAGCCACAAAATACCATTGGGCTTAGTAAAATGGGCATTTGTGGTGAAAATAATCCATTTGTTTTGTAGTTAATCTCGGCAACTGATGTTTTTCAATGCCTCAGTATAGGGGGCCATGGCAACAGATTCCACACTTGCTCACATGCCATTCACCATGTCCATGACAAAAGCCTTATTCAAATCAAATCAAATCATTTTTGGGGGTCACATACACCGTGTTCAACAGATGTTATTGTGAGTGTAGCGAAATGCTTGTGCTTTTAGATCTGGCAGTGCAGCAATATCTAACAAGTAATATCTAACAATTTCACCACAAATACCTAATACACACAAATCTAAGTAAAGGAATGGAATTAAGAATATATAAATATATGGATGAGCAATGTCAGAGCGGCATAGACTATGATAGAGTAGATAGTGTAGAATACAGTATATACGTATGAGATGAGTAATGCAGGATATGTAAACATTATTAAAGTGACTAGTGTCCCATTTATTAAAGTGGCCAATGATTTCAAGTCTGTCTATGTAGGCAGCAACCTCTCTGTGCTAGCGATGGCTATTTAACAACAGTCTGATGGCCATGATATGAAAGCTGTTTTTCAGTCTCTCGGTCCCAGCTTTGATGCACCTGTACTGACCTCACTTTCTGGATGATAGCGGGGTGAACAGGCAGTGGCTCGGGTGGTTGTTGTCCTTGGTGATCTTTATGGCCTTCCTGTGACATCAGGTGCTGTATGTGTCCTGGAGGGTTGATAGTTTGCCCCCAGTGATGTGTTGTGCAGAAAGCACCACCCTCTGGAGAGCCCTGCGTTTGTGGGCGGGGCAGTTGCCGTACCAGGCGGTGATATAGCTCGACAGGATGCTCTTAAGTGTGCATCTGTAAAGGTCTGTGAGGGTTTTAGGTGACAAGCCAAATTTCTTCAGCCTCCTGAGGTTGAAGAGGCGCTGTTGCGCCTTCTTCACCACACTGTCTGTGTGGGTGGACCATTTAAAAATCAAATCAAACTTTATTTGTCACATGCGCCCTGAATACAACATGTGTAGTAGACCTTACCGTGAAATGCATATTTACAAGCCCTTAACCAACCGTACAGTTCAAGAAGAGTTGTCACGCCCTGACCTTAGTTATCTATGTTTTTTGTATGATTTTGGTCAGGTCAGGGTGTGACGAGGGTGGGTATGTGTGTTTTTTTTGTCTTGTCTAGGGGTTTATCTATATCTATGGGTTTTTTGTATGTCTAGGTATTTGTAGGTCTATGGTGGTCTGAATTGGTTCCCAATCAGAGACAGCTGTTTACCGGTGTCTCTGATTGGGGATCCTATTTAGGTTGCCATTGTCCATTTTGGTTTTGTGGGTTATTGTCTATGTGTAGTTGCCTGTCAGCACGCGTGTGATACACTGTAGCGTCACGTTCCTTTTGTTAGTTTGTTTTGTGTTATTTCTTCATTTAAAGAGGAATGTATTCATATCACGCTGCACCTTGGTCTCATCGTTATGACGAGGAACTTGAAACTCTCGACCCGCTCCACTCCAGCCCATTGATGTTAATAAGGGCCTGTTTGGCCCGCCTTTTCCTGTAGTCCACAATCAGCTGCTTTGTCTTGCTCACATTGAGGGAGAGGCTGTTGTCCTGGCACCACACTGCTAGGTCTCTGACCTCCTCCCTATAGGCTGTCCCATTGTTGTCGGTGATCAGGCTGACCGCAGTTGTGTCGTCAGCAAACTTAATGATGGTGTTGGAGTCGTGTTTGTCCACGCAGTCATGGGTGAACAGGGAGAACATTTCAGTTTGCCAGTGATATGTACGCCGAGGAACTGACACGGACAAACTTTACTGCTGTAACCTCTCCCTTTATCTGTCTTTGTTTCTCTCTGTCTCTTCGTCTATCTGTTTTGTCTCTAGCTTTCTCTCTCTCTCTCCATCTCCCTCTCCCGCTCTCTCTCTCCAAGAGATGAAGCAGAAAACAACAGACAGCATCCAAAGCAAATAACTTTGATAGGTGTGTGTTTGCTTTCCCCTCCATGTGTGAGTGAAGGACTAGACCTGTTTGTTCATAGCGAGTCATTCAACAGACTCCGCAGCAGCACACTGTTTGTTCAGTGCCCTGAGAGGAGATTAGTGAGACATTCCCTGCCCATGATGTCTAGGGATCCTGCTGCAGCTGCTTGGGCACCAGCTCCGGAGACCCCCACCAGGGCAGCCAGGCAGCATCTGGAGGGCACACTGCCCAGAGAGAGGCTGTGTTTGTGGGTCGCCTAAGAGGGATGAGCCCTGAGAAGGTGGTGCTCTGTAGATGGAGTCATGTTTTCCCCCCAGATGAAGTAGAGTGCAGAAGGCCTCTTATAAAGCAGAGAGAGATGCACATGCTAAACGGGTGTATTAGACCTTAGAGTGAAACGTTTACTTTACAAGCCCTTAACCATCAATTCAGTTTTAAGAAAATACCAAAAAAAGTAAGAGATAAGAATAACAAATAATTAAAGAGCAGCAGTAAATAACAATAGTGAGGCTATATACAGCGGGTACTGGTACAGAGCCAATGTGCAGGGGCACCGGTGTCGAGGTAACTGAGGTAATAGGTACATGTAGGTAGAGGTTATTAAAGTGACTATGCATAGATCATAACAAAGAGTAGCAGCACCGTATAAGACGGGAGGACGGAGGGGGGCAATGCAAATAGTCTGGGTAGCGATTTTATTAGATGTTCAGGAGTCTTATAGCTCAGGGGTAGAAGCTGCTTAGAAGCCTCTTGGACCTAGACTTGGCACTCCGGTACTGCTTGCCGTGCGGTAGCAGAGAAAACAGTCTATGGACTAGGGTGGCTGGAGTCTTTGACAATTTTTAGGGCCTTTCTCTGACACTCCCTGGAATAGAGATCCTAGATGGCAGCTTGGCCCTGGTGATGTACTGGGCCGTACACACTACCCTCTGTAGTGCCTTGCGGGCAGAGGCCGAGCAGTTGCCATACCAGGCAGTGATGCAACCCGTCAGGATGCTTCGATGATGCAGCTTTAAAACCTTTTGAGGATCTGAGGACCCACGCCAAATCTTTTCAGTCTCCTAAGAGGGAATAGGTTTTGTTGTGCCCTCTTTACGACTGTCTTGGTGTGCTTGGACCATGTTAGTTTGTTGGTGATGTTGACACCAAGGAACTTGAAGCTCTCAACCTGCTCCACTACATCCCCGTCGATGAGAATGGGGGCGTGCTCGGTCCTCCTTTTCCTGTAGTCCACAATCATCTCCTTTGTCTTGATCACGCCACACGGTCAGGCCTCAGGTCTCATCGTTGTCGGTGATCAGGCTTACCACTGTTGTGTCACGTCCCAGGCTTTGTTTACAATGGCTGCACGCTCACAGCAATGAAGGTAATTGAGGTTTCAGCCCTGTCAGGGGCTTTTCAATGCCTGCCACCCTCTCATTTCATGTCAGCATCTACTTCTCTCTTTATCTCCTCAGTGTTCCTCGCTATCTCCTCAGTGTTCCTCCCTATCTCTCAGTGTTCCTCCCTATCTCCTCAGTGTTCCTCCCTATCTCCTCAGTGTTCCTCCCTATCTCCTCAGTGTTCCTCCCTATCTCCTCAAAGTTCCTCCCTATCTCCTCAGTGTTCCTCCCTATCTCCTCAGTGTTCCTCCCTATCTCTCCCTGCCGTATGTTTTTCTGTCATGCTCTTTCACTCCCTCCCTCTACATTGCATCTCATCTGTTCCTTTAGAGCCCCTGATCTGATACCTGATCATTCTATGACCCAGGACAGTATTGGACACGCATATCCCTGCCTTCACCCAGCTGGCTCTTTTAAATGGTGCCATTGAAGTCAGCAGTAATGCAGTAAAGGTCTGCAGCTGAGAGCCACCATACACCCTCAGAAGAATCCAGTCCCCTCAGATCTGATCCAGGTGGGACACTGTAAAATGTATTGTAAAGGAGATGTACCACAGATGGAGGAAGTGTAATATAGAGACTATCCCTCTTTTCCTCAAATGCCTGTCATTTCATTTATGGCATGCAGATGCTTGCATTGTCACTCCTCCCCTCCCTTCCTCTCCTTGGTTTTAATAAGTACTTTTTTTTCACATGGCCATTCCATAATAAAGGAGCCTTTGCAGGGTGAGAGAGTCTGGTCCAGTTCTCGCCTCAACATGCATTCCTGCCCACATTCCATACCAGAGCACTTGTTAATTGAATAGTTTCATTGTGCTCTGACTGTGCCATGGGATCTGTATCTGGAAGGTAGGACAGTTACATTGTCTGAGTGAGCGGGGATTCCATCTGCGGAACTTGTAGTACGGACAGAACGTAGATAAACTAAGGCAATGTGTAATTATTATTGACTGGACAATATCTCTATTGACTGGCATCATAGAGAATTAGCAGGATGGATTAGCTGTGTATAAACAAGTATCCAAGTCTGTTCCCCACAAGAAAAGACGAGTCAGAGTATCTCTAGCAGCAGCACTCCTCAAAAAGCACTATATCAGCAGAGACACAGAGGGGATTAGAGGGAGGGAGAGGGAGAGAGGTTGGATGAAAGGACTTCTGAAGGCCAGATAAGCCAGACAAATGACAGAGTTGCACCATGTCTCCCCTATAGGCCAGCATTGGAAGGGAGGAGAGAAGAGTGGAAGACTGAGTTCATAGAACTACTATATCTACTTCAGCAGGGTGGTACTGAGAACCTCAGGGGAACGGTGGTTGAAGTGAGAGCAACACTGTGTGAATCAGTGAGTGAGTGAGGGAATCTGCACAATAATGTTTCACACACAGTGTTGTTGCTAGAATG
Source organism: Oncorhynchus mykiss (assembly GCF_057628025.1). Classification (NCBI taxonomy): domain Eukaryota; kingdom Metazoa; phylum Chordata; class Actinopteri; order Salmoniformes; family Salmonidae; genus Oncorhynchus; species Oncorhynchus mykiss. Next base: position 13,287,372 of record NC_143047.1, read on the forward strand.
GAACTGATGGACAAACAGGGCACAAGACGGAGAGAGAGAAAATGAGAGAATGCATGCTTGAGGACAGTTAAAAGACATTCCTCTGGGAGAGCATGGTGCCGTCTTTGGCACCCCTCTGCCAGTCACTCTCCTGTCTGATTCCCCTGCCTTGTGGGCTGGCATGGTATGTGTTGATTGTGTTGTTGTGTGCCACTCTGGAATGCAAACAGATAGCTATCTCCCCCCATCCCTCCCCCTACCTGCCACAGGAGGCAGCATGGGTATTTATTCTATCCACTCTTGTCATGCACCCTTTGAGCTAGGTGGAGATAAAAACCCATTCATGCATACAACCCACCGTGCACTGCATTCTCCGCTAATGACAGGCTAGTTTGGGCTAGGCGTGTTTCCTTGAAACATCAGGGACACACAACCATGTTCTGTCTGTGTGTACTGGACATGCCCTGTTGGGGGGCTCTCTGAGGGCATTCTGAGTCTCTTTCTGCCCTAATAGGACTATCTAACCTATGTGTCACCATGACAGTGAGAGCAGACCTGCAGATACAGGAGCTCTACTTTGGCAGGATGACTGGTGCCCTGTTCAGTGTCAGATAGGACAGAAGCCCTGGTACTGACCTCTGACAACCTAAAGGTGTTAGGCGGTCTGGCCCCATGGACTGGACCACACAGAGACCCCCAACATCCCTTATATCTGTGTGTTGGTGGACTTTCCCTCTCACTGGAACAGGGATATGGATCATACCTTTGGAATGGGAACTCCCAGGCACCCCTCTGTCTCTCTGCTCTATGTCATAGTCCAGGAGACAAGCCACGGATTCCTCACTAAGGCTTTCTAAGACAAGTTCTGGGAAACACTCTGGAGATCCCGTCAGGAGACTGTCTCTGAGTTAAAAGGGCAATCTGCAGTTCAAACAACAACAAAACAGACACCCCGCCACTGTTTTTGTTAAACGTTCTACCACAGCGACCATGTTATTTTTGTGAAGCCAATTTGATTCGGAGTTCAGATAGAAGTAGTTTGTATGTAAAAACTACTTCAAAGATGAATACTCAAAAGTTTTTCCCGAAATCACTTCACTTGCCCAAAAGAAAGAAGCCTGTGCTTTTAACTCTGATTAAGGTGTTTATATGTCCTAATATTTCAGAATATTGCTCAGAACACCAGGTGTTTTAATCAGCTTGTACGTCCTTTAAGATAAACAGATTAAGGTGTTTAAATTAATAATTCTCTACTCTGCAGTTTAATATTAAATTATTAGTATGCATGTAAATGTACTCACTGAGGGTGAAACTTGTTACTATGACCTCATGAAGTCACACCTCCAGCTGGAAGTTGACTCTGCATCTGTGTCTTTAAATCATCTACTGCATTAAAAACTTGGAACTGTCACCCGCAGTCCCAGACTGTCACCTGACCACCCAACTGACCTGGAGCCCCACACGCACGCACAGACCTGGTCTTCGTCACTGTGCCTCTCCCAGGATGACCACACACCCAGTTTAAGACCAGGGTCAGGTTGCAAGACAGACAGAGATACCGCTTTACCCCCTTTTTCCCTGAATGTCTGGTCAGTCATTCATCCCGGAGATATGTCAACAGGTGCTCACATCAAAAAGCTCTTCATAATAGCCTCCGTCCATCATGTTTGATGTAAAAATGTAACCCGTATCTGCTGGCTTTGGCAATTGCTCCCCTCTCGTATATGCTCTGCTATCTGTGTCGTTTGGCCAGAGTAAAGATATGGTGGGAGTGAGGCTGATACTCTGTCAGAGCCCCTGGTCTGTCTATGTGTCTTCTAAACCCGCCTAACCTCCAGGTCACCCTGTGTCTGTCTGTCTGCTGCTTCATGTTCACAAAGAAGTAGACGCAGCACTCTCACAGCTGCCATGCCTCTACAATCAGCCCCCCCCACCCCCCCCCCCACCTCCGGCAGATCTGCCTCCCTGACCCAAAGGAATTGGCCACATCTGCCATGACCTCAACCTGTGGCAGTAGACATAGAGCTTTTAATAAAGACACACTACCCCCCGCCAGCCAGCATCTCTCTAATGCTCCACAGATATACAGAGCAGTGATCAGACACACACACGTCCCTCATATCCGCCTGTTAAAGCCAGACACCCCCTCTTCGCCTCACCCTGCCGCCAGCACCCCTGTCTACACTGTGTTCTCCTATAAAACTGTCAAGCGTGCGCTGAACCAGCAGAGCCAGACAATGCGATACTCCCAGCGTAGGAGACTTTCGAAAACCCTGGGGAGACAGTGAGGACAGGTATGCACAAACAAGTACACACGCATAAGTACACTGATAAACACACACACACACGGCAGGGACACATGGAGGAGGAATAGACTACAGTAACCCCTCCATTAGGTGCCTTGTTAACCCCGGGTAATTTGGTATAATTTAGCACTAGCTGCTGGCTCCTCTCTGGGTGGGGGAGTGTTTCAGTCCCGCTGACCGCTGGCTCCATCAAGTTCAAACTCCCACGTAATGTGAGTCCACCAGAAGTTCAGCCAACACGACTGGCACAGTGCATTGTGGGAGCTGGGCCAGAACGTCTTCTCTCAGTCCTAATATCAGTTAATATGAACACATGCGCGGTTACTGCATATAAATGCATACACTAATGCAGTATCAAATATAAACATTTGCTGCATGGGAAAACATCTTCTTTACAGAACCATTCTCCCTATCCCATAACATCCGAGAGTAGAGTACATTGTATGACTGTGGGAACTTGGGGATAGAGATGTGGTTGGAAGAGTACATGGCTGTGGGCCTACAGTATGTGGATAAAATAGTCTTCCTGTCTCTAAGCCTCTGTCTCCTACATCCACCAGGCAAGGTCTCTAATGATTGGCTGGCCAGTGATCCCGATAGTGGGCTATAACGCATGAGGTCATTTACATCTGCCAAAGAGAGCAAGGTATTGACCTGTACTGCTCTTTTATATACTGTGAAAAGGGAAAACCAGACAGAGTTAGGTCACCCCCAATTGCAGCAGGACTTTCCCCCCCAGCCTCTCTGGGATCTCGGCGCCATTGTTTGGTGTCCCCGGTGCAGGTTAGTGTTAGTGTTTTTGGCAGGTTATTACTTTAACCTATGATGTCATCCACCTCATTGAGGGGCAAGGGCTCATGGGGGAAGTTGAAGTGAACACATGTCCAAAACAGGACCATGCTAGAAGACTAGGCACCAAAAAATGACCTCAATGGACCAGCACAGCAAATAATGACGCCATTCCATGGCACCAACAGGTCCCATGGCAGTGGTGCTACATCATGCAACTGGAACTACATCATATCCCAGCCAAATGTACCCTACCTGAGAGCTGTGCCCATGCACATGTAACAGTACTCTTCCTGCGCTGTAGTACATCGACACAGACTCCTACTTGTAGCACCAGTCATAGATTTTGTACTGTATATACAGCATGTGGTCGTGGTGGAGTAGGGGCCTGAGGGCACCCAGTCTGTGAATGTACTGTAATGTTTTTAAAATTGTATAAACTGCTTTCATTTTGCTGGACCCCAGGAAGACTAATAGGGATCCATACTAAATACAAAATAGATGTTTCTGAACAGCACAGCACATCATGCAATGCACGGTTCACCATCCAACTCTGCACTCATGCACGCTGGTTTGGTGCTTGTTCACTGGGGCAACGTAGTTACCAAAATTATACAAGAAGCACAATACATAATATAATATTTTTAACAAAATTGCAAGTCATGCATTGCACGGCTTACCATCAAACTCCGCACTCACGCACTGTACAAAATATACGAAACTCCCCCACCAGACACAGTAAGTTGCTAGCTAGCATTAGCTGGAATTCTCTACAACAAAATGCACAACAAAAGAAACCGCTGCGTCTTATGTGTGATGTTCTAATAACATTTACAAATACATTTATATAAATTGTACATTCAAATCATCACTTGGGAGTTTAAAAATCACGTTTGATGTACAGTACAGTGCTTTGCACCAACAATTTACCACTAGTTTGGTGCTTGTTCACTGGGACGATTCTAACTTAAAAATCCTCCCTCGTAAACAAGCCACGCAAATCCAGCCAATAAGATGCCATGTTGAGTAGATGAAGGCAAGACAAAACTAAAACCAAAAACCCATTGGCTTAACAATAAAGTGGCAAGGAGAATCATCAATATAACCCTTTTACACATAGTCAGTTCCCCCTGCTGGGATTGCTATAATGAAATGATTTCACTTCATTTCTCTAATCCTTGTAAGCAGGAAATGAGTCCGTGTCACCACGGAGACCAGGGACAGAGTGGGAGGGGGGGGGGGGGCAGTAACGTCAGAAGTGAGGGATCACTGGAACACATGCACACACATTACGCACCAGCACACATCTGGTTATAGTGGAAACGGAGCAGAGGATGCTGACTAAACTGAACTCCATCATACTCATCAAACTCAACCTCATCATCAATGTTGCTATGATAGTTGTCATTATAATAATTTGACCACAATAAACTGAGGATTGGGCATTACGTCACTGAGGATTGGGCATTACGAGAAGAGCTCTGGGTAACAGACAGTCTATGACTGAAATACTGGCAGTTCTGATGCTTCTCTCTGTCATCTGTGAGCTGTCTTCCTCTTTCGGAACCCCCCCCTCCCCCCCAGCGTGGCTTATGCTTCCTGCAGGTATTCTCAATCCCCCCCCTTAGATCCAGCAATCTGGAGGAGATGACGAGAAGCAAAAGACATTCATATTCTTTTTCAAATCCCCAATTATGTAAATTACAGCATACAAAAAATCTGCACAAAGCTGGCTCTCTAAACATGTCTTTGATTGCAGTGGCTAAAGTCTGTTGTTGTCTCCAGTAAACAAATGAGGTCAGCAATTACGCCTGTTAGTTGGCCTACGCTGGGGAAAATTCATTTATACAGCTGCCATCTGTACTGCCAGTACAGAATCAGTAGAGTTCAGATAAAGGTCAAGTCGAGGCCAGCATTCTCCCTTCATCTAGTGTAAATTAATACTTTTGTATGTAATAGTAATAGTTTGATGGGAATTGATCAATGCAGTGGTGGCAGTTATTGCCCAGTGAACCCCCATTATTGTTTGTGACCTTGTGTTTTAAGATAATGGGCATTTCCCGATACTGATCGATAAGTAGACGGGATCCTGTGACAATATACCTGTCACTAGACTAGCGGGGCTCTGATTGTATCTGGATTTCACTGGCGTCACACTGACCCACTCCAATGACATAAGGAGAAGGACTGTAGTGGAATTGATGTAATGCTCTTATATGTGGTCTGACTGTGCACACTAGGCTGAACACATATCGTACAGTATGTGGCATAGTAATTCAACATGGACAGCTTAACCACTGAAAACAACAGGGTAGCCTCAGACTGGCGCGGTGTGTTTGCTTGCGTAGGGGGTCAATTGCAGGGGAACAGAATTACGTAGATCTTAATGGGAACGGGAGACGGCATGGTAAAAAATAACATGATTATGGAACAGCAAACAAATGTAAGGACGGTTCCGCCACCTACGAAATCCACATCTAAGGCAGGTATGTGTGTTGTTGACTGGAGCTTTGATGCACCTCAGTGGAAAGGGGAGTGAATGTGGTGAGTCTTGTCTGTCTACTGTGAGGGCATCGCTGACTTAGCTCGCTAGTAATGGATTGGGTGGGAGGATTGGTTTGGAGGGATTAAAGTGTGGTTCAAATCAGTGGAGTTTGTCTCTATGTGGAGGCGGGGGGGTTTCTATCCCCACACCACAATGACCACTCGTCCCTCTCAGACAGCACCAGGCCAAAGAGCACCAGACGTGATTGACAAAAGTAAAAATGGATAGAGGGGGGCAGGAGGTTGACACAGGCTCACCCGTCTCCAGTCCCTGGGGCTGTTTGTAAATACAGTCATCTGAGTGCCAAGGCACGAGCATGACATCACTCAATGTCAACGATCCAATGAGAGAGAGATGATTGGGATGAATTTCCTATGGGATTTTATTTCACGCTGTTTGACTGGTAGGGCCATGTGCTGGAATCTGCCTTGTCATGAGCATATGGTCTCTCAATGACCTTTCAGATTGTGCATTGTGAATTTGGTCTGCTGGAATCCATATTGGTCTTGATGACAGTTAGGATTTTAGTCTATTCTATATAAAATCATATCTTTGATACACACAAAATCCCTTTCCCTAATGACGTTCCAACTCATATCTCACCCAATGCCAAGCAACTCATCATTGCAGTTCAGGGATCAACAGTTCATACCACTCAGTCCTTATGAGTTCAGATAATGCGTAAATGAAACAATATGCTCAGCTCAAATCCACAAATTCTCAATTTTATAACGTTATAAAACCTGCCACTTTTTCCCCTATGATACATTTTCTCTGCAAAGTCCTTTTAGCTAAATACTTTTCTTGGTACTGATGCACAAAGACACAAACCACCATGCATAATTCCAATGTGTATAATGAATTTGGTCATGCCTATTCATCATAATTCAGGGTCCATCCCTCACTGATGCTGGTTGGACAGCCTTGGCCTTTGGAAATCTGTAATCCCCCTGTACATTTACTGAACACAAATATAAATGCAACATGCAAAGTGTTGGTCCCATGTTTCATGAGCTGAAATAAAAGATCCGAAAAATGTTCTATACTCACAACAACAACAAGAATTATCTCAAATTCTGTGCAGAAAGTGTTTACATCCCTGTTAGTGAGCATTTCTTCTTTGACAAGATAATCCATCCACTTGACAGGTGTGGCATATCAAGAAGCTGATTAAACATCATGATCATTACACAGGTGCACCTTGTGCTGGGGACAATAAAAGTTTTGTCACTACACAATGCCACTGATGTCTCAGGTTTTGTGTGCAATTGGCATGCTGATTGCAGGAATGTCCACCAGAGCTTTTGCCAGAGAATGTCATGTTAATCCAACTGACCTCACACTCGCAGACCAGCCACCCGGAATTTTCACCTGAGACCAGCCACCCGGACAGCTGATGAAACAATCAGTTTTCACAAGAGAAGAATTTGGTGACAGACAGACAGACAGACAGACAGACAGACAGACAGACAGACAGACAGACAGACAGACAGACAGACAGACAGACAGACAGACAGACAGACAGACAGACAGACAGACAGACAGACAGACAGACAGACAGACAGACAGACAGACAGACAGACAGACAGACAGACAGACAGACAGACAGACAGACAGACAGACAGACAGACAGACAGACAGACAGACAGACAGACAGACAGACAGACAGACAGACAGACAGACAGACAGAGATTTGGTTGTATTAACTTTCACTTAGCTAGAGAATGGAGCTAGCTAGTTTAGCCTTTTGAAACACCCGTCTCGAACAGAGAGGGATTCTATGTGAGCTAAATGGCTATGGCTATCCAAAACTGGAACTCTTCCAAGTCAAAGTAAGCTTCTGTTTAATTAATTAATTTGCCTCCGTGTCCTGCTGGTGTAACTGCTGAACTGCTTTCTGACTGTACACTGTACTGCATGATTGTAGCGGGTTTACTAAGGCATTCGTTTTAGTAACTAGTTATGTTGACATTGATGTGACAACAATGTAGGCTGTGTGTAGGTTTAAAAAAAAAAAAAAAAAAAAGTTGCCTGGTCACAGACAGCTGATGGGTTGTGACCTGAAGTCCACAAGAGAAACAAAAAGATGAGAAGAGGAGAGCACGTGATCAGGATTGTATTCATTCTACCAATTCTGTTGGAAACATTTCTTAAACGGAAGCAAACGGAACGAAACTGGGAAAACCATACCTGAATTTGTCTAATAGAAACTCTCATTTGCGACTGTTGGACTAATGATTACACCCTAGTTCAGGTAGATGCAGGCAAGAGTGTGCAAGGCGATATTGAATGTATCACTGTCTGTCACCTTGATTGCTCTAATCTAATTCCCACATTTTTAATGGGTTAGGGTTAGGGTGGTTGGTCTAGACCCGGGGCTGGCAGGGAGACAGAGCTACTGCACACCAAGGGCACCTGGAACAATGAACTTCCTGTCTGTTAAAGAATGGACACTTGTTTCATGCTCTGAATAAGGATATCAAAAAGGAAGGGAGAGAGAGAGAGAGAAGAAGGGGTACGTCCCAATTGAGAAATCCACATTTCCTGAAGGAAGAGATTCAGGTGATATCACTTCCTGTTTCCGTTTCCGCTGTGTACGTGCAGGTGGTTCAGCACCATGGAAAGGGTGGGCCGTGAAATGCTTTTTTTGTAATATACTTAGTCACATCCCTCTTTCGCCCCTTTCTCACACCTGAAAGATCAAGTGGTGCATGCTTAATGTTCTTACAGAGCTAATATCCAGTAAAGACCCACACCCACGTACACCCAGAGAGCCACCTTTGCCGAGAATGTCTGTCATCAAAGGGCCAGGATGGCCCAAAATGACCAGTAATAAATGTTGCATTAACCCTTGAACTGTGACACAACATGCACTTTTGTCATTTTTAGATCAATCAGTCTGTTACCCTCCCCCCGAAATCAGCCTCAAAGAAATCTGTGGGGGAAACGTGGCTTTTGATAGGATCACATTTGACCCAAGACCTCTAGGCAGTAAAGGTTTGCACGTGAGGCCCAACACTCAGACTCCACTCCACAGTTAGAGCTATGAGGTCATGGCCAATGTAACGGAGTTTGATACTTAATGTCAAAGCTGTTTCTGATATGGCCTTCAAAGAGAAGCCAGTACTCAGAGATCTCTATCACTAATGCTGCCGTAAAAAGACAGCAGGACCTGGAGAGAGGAGAGGGGAGGTGAGTCCCACCTGGAGTTTGATTATTTCCCCTGAGCCCTGTGACCGTCTGTCTGTCCTGCTCCCCTGCTATTTACACAGTGTGGTTACTGGTTCCCTGTGTGTCCCCAGCTGTGTTTACTCTCCAGTACACTCAGCACCAGGGGACAGTGTGACCCTGAGGGGGACAGGTTCCTGGCTCCACCATTGTGTACAGAATGGATACCGTTAAAACAGAAAGATTAAAAATGTGGGAATTAGATTAGGGAAGGAAAGCTCTTAAAAGTATTTTCCACATAAATTATACTGATGGGTAAAAAAAAAGTTCACATTAACAAACCTGTGAATGAGACAAGCAATGACCACTTTAGGCCCAGGTCTCGCTGGTGCCGTGAGAGGATAGGGTCTATTCTGTGCTGGAGTGTGTGAGTCTGTGGGCAACATGCGAGAGACGATACTGTATGAGTGAACAATACGGTATCTGGTGACACTACTAGAAGTAGCAGTGAGGCATACTAGTTAGAATTCCAGGTTTGTTACAGTCTGCAGGTTAAATCAAATCAAATCAAAGTTGATTTGTAACGTGCACCAAATACAACAAACTTACAGTAAAATGCTTACTGACAGGCCCTAACCAACAGTGAAATGCTTACTGACAGGCCCTAACCAACAGTGAAATGCTTACTGACAGGCCCTAACCAACAGTGAAATGCTTACTGACAGGCCCTAACCAACAGTGAAATGTTTACTGACAGGCCCTAACCAACAGTGAAATGCTTACTGACAGGCCCTAACCAACAGTGAAATGCTTACTGACAGGCCCTAACCAACAGTGAAATGCTTACTGACAGGCCCTAACCAACAGTGAAATGCTTACTGACAGGCCCTAACCAACAGTGAAATGCTTACTGACAGGCCCTAACCAACAGTGAAATGCTTACTGACAGGCCCTAACCAACAGTGAAATGCTTACTGACAGGCCCTAACCAACAGTGAAATGCTTACTGACAGGCCCTAACCAACAGTGAAATGCTTACTGACAGGCCCTAACCAACAGTGAAATGCTTACTGACAGGCCCTAACCAACAGTGAAATGTTTACTGACAGGCCCTAACCAACAGTGAAATGTTTACTGACAGGCCCTAACCAACAGTGTGATTATTAAGTAAAAAATAGATAGATAAGCAAAGAAATAAAAACAACAGTAAAAAGACAATGAAAAATAACAGTAAAGAGGCTATATACATTAGCAAGGCTATATACAGGCATCGGATAGTCGGGCTAATTGAGGTAGTATGTACATGTAGATATGGTTAAAGTGACTATGAATATATGATGAACAGAGAGTAGCAGTAGCGTAAACAAGGGGTTGGCGGGTGGTGGGTGGCGGGACACAATGCAGATAGCCAGGTTAGCCAATGTGCGGGACACTGATTAGTCAGGCTATTTGAGCCAGTACGTTAATGTTTAGTTTAAGTGACTATGCATATATGATAACAGCGTTAAAGAGGGGTTGGGGGTCCGAGTAGCCATTTGATTACCTGTTCAGGAGTCTTATGGCTTGGGGGTAAAAACTGTTGAGAAGCCTTTTTGTCCTAGACTTGGCACTCCGGTACCGCTTGCCATGCGGTAGCAGAGGGAAAAGTCTATGACTGGGGTGGCTGGGGTCTTTGACAATTTTTAGGATCTTCCTCTGACACCGCCTGGTTTAGAGGTCCTGGATGGCTGGCAGCTTAGCCCCAGTGATGTACTGGGCCGTACGCACTACCCTCTGTAGGCAGTGATGCAACCAGTCAGGATGCTCTCAATGTTGCAGCTGTAAAACCCTTTGATTATCTGAGGACCCATGACAAATCTTTTTAGTCACCTGAGGGGGAATAGGCTTTGTCGTGCCTTCTTCACGACTGTCTTGGTGTATTTGGACCATGATAGTTTGTTGGTGACACCAAGGAACTTGATGCTCTCAACCTGCTCCACTACAGCCCCGTCGATGAGAATGGGGACGTGCTCGGTGCTCCTTTTCCTGTAGTCTACAATAATCTCCTTTGTCTTGATTATGTTGAGGATTAGGTTGTTACTCTGGCACCACCCGGCCAGGTCTCTGACCTCCTCCCTATAGGCTGTCTCGTCATTGTCGGTGATCAGGCCTACCACTGTTGGGTCGTCTGCAAACTAAATGATGGTGTTGGAGTCGTGCCTGGCCACGCAGTCATGGGTGAACAGGGAGTACAGGAGGGGACTGAGCAGGCACCCCTGAGGGGCTCCAGTGTTGAGGATCAGCTTGGTGGATGTGTTGTTACCTACCCTTACCACCTGGGGGCGGTCCGTCCGGAAGTCCAGGATCCAGTTGCAGAGGGAGGTGTTTAGTCCCAGGATCCTTAGCTTAGTGATGAGCTTTGAGGGCACTATGGTGTTGAACGCTGAGCTGTAGTCAGTGAATAGAATTCTCACGTAGGTGTTCCTTTTGTCCAGGTGGGAAAGGGCAGTGTGGAGTGCAATAGAGATTGTATCATCTGTGGATATGTTTGGGCGGTATGCAAATTGGAGTGGGTCTAGGGTTTCTGGGATAATGGTGTTGATGTGAGCCATTACCAGCTTTTCAAAGCACTTCATGGCTACGGACGTGAGTGCTACGGGTCTGTAGTCATTTAGGCAGGTTGCCTTAGTGTTTTTGGGCACAGGGACTATGGTGGTCTGCTTGAAACATGTTGGTATTACAGACTCAATCAGGGACATGTTGAAAATCCTTGCTGAATGGAACCTAACGTATTATTCTAAACTCATTTGAATGGTAATTTGGACATTACAACTGTGTTTGGCCCATTTAGAGCTACTTTGGACTCAATGACCTGAACCACTAAAATAAAATAAATTACACTGTGTCACCCTCTATCCTTACCCTGGAATGCATCCTCTCAGACGTGCCGTTGGTCAGTGTCGCCCACTCAGCCTGTGAGTCTAATTGGTCAGTGTCGCCCACTCAGCCTGTGAGTCTAATTGGTCAGTGTCGCCCACTCAGCCTGTGAGTCTAATTGGTCAGTGTCGCCCACTCAGCCCGTGAGTCTAATTGGTCAGTGTCGCCCACTCAGCCTGTGAGTCTAATTGGTCAGTGTCGCCCACTCAGCCTGTGAGTCTAATTGGTCAGTGTCGCCCACTCAGCCTGTGAGTCTAACTGGTCAGTGTCGCCCACTCAGCCTGTGAGTCTAACTGGTCAGTGTCGCCCACTCAGCCTGTGAGTCTAACTGGTCAGTGTCGCCCACTCAGCCTGTGAGTCTAACTGGTCAGTGTCGCCCACTCAGCCTGTGAGTCTAATTGGTCAGTGTCGCCCACTCAGCCTGTGAGTCTAATTGGTCAGTGTCGCCCACTCAGCCTGTGAGTCTAAGTGCTCCTTTTCTTCTGTTTTTACTCCTCAAACATATAAACACACACTTGCTGACAACCGTACAGCGTAAAAGGACATGGCCAATTTAGAAATTCCTGTTGGAGGAGGGTGGCTGTGTAACACGCTGTCACTCCCTAATGTAGTGACAAATACTGCCCCCCCCCCTCCCACTCCACTCCAATCCCATCTCCTCTGTACTGCCTGTCTATTTATGAGGCCTTGTCTTTTGCTGCCGATATAGGATCATAACTCCCCCCGGCTCCCTCTGCAAATGAGGTAAGAGCCGTAATGTGATTGAGTGGGACTCTCTCACAGCATAGGGCAGAGAGAGAGAGAGAGAGCCTGGGACTGAGTGAGCATCCAGAGAGAGAAAGAGAGAGACAGAGAGAGAGCCCTACAGGCTAATTTAATAAACAAAAACATCAGCCTAATGGAACCTGGGCCTGTAGGTCTCACGAACCACCCACCCTCCTTCCTCCTCCCACTCTCCTCCACCCCAATTCCGCGGCATGGGAACCCATTGGCATTCGTCAAGATGCGCTCAGATGTCCAACATGTGCCAGATGAGAGACGGAGAGAGGGAGGAGGAGAAATAGGGGGAATGTGGACGACAGGGACATTGGGGGGATGAAAGACAGAGGAGGAGAGGGGCACAGAAGCCGAGTCTAGTAATAAAGGATAATAGGATTTAGAGGACAATAGGCTATCATACAGAAAGGGTTGGGGGACTCAAGGGGACTCAACAATGCAGCACCGTGCCTTTCATGAAAGTCAGAACTTCTGCAAAGGATGATCCTCTCATGGCCAGGTACCCATTTCAGCAGGTCCACAGTCTTTGCGTTAATAGAAGTACATTCAAAGAAAAGTGAGAGGGGAACTTTCTACACAGTAAGGTTTGTGTATTTTAGTGTCTCCTTTGTTATCTGTGCTTTATTTCCACTTGCTTAACCAAGTGAGGAAATTTGGACCGGCGTCAAGAAGTCAGAAGAGGACGTGTCCCTGAGCAGTTCAACCTTTCCTCTTCTCTCTCTATCCAAACTTCCTCCAATCTCGCTCACACTGTGAGAATGACTGTCCTCTATGTATTCCTCCTTCCCAAAATGCACTTTTATCTCTTCATTTATTTCCTTCCCGCCTGCCTTGCTTGCTATCTATCGCTATCTTTCCCCCTGGGGGGTGTACAGAGATCACAGTTTATGGACGGTGTTATGAATGTGACATGCTTAGAACTGCAATGATACAGAACATTACACTTTGATTGACGGGTGGGCTCAATGTTTAGAGTGGTCTGTGTTACATGACGGACAGGATGAGATGAGTGATGGAAGGTAGGTGCGAGGCGCTCCATTAATGCTCTGCTCTACTCTGGACGTGTGTGTCTGCATGCCTGGCCCTGGGCGGAGGGGCCACTCACTTTCCTACGGGATTGGGAAAGGAGGAAGAGGTTAATCTCTTCACTTTTACATGGGATATTTTTTTTTCCTTTGTGCTTTTCTTGGCTTGGAGCTGTAAAGGCAGATAAGCATGCATGGCTGGTCCAGAGCCTACAGAAGAAGAGGCAGGGGACTGTCATTAACAACGAGGATAGAGCGGCACTAAGGGATTTTCTGAAAAGTTGAGAAGTTTAGGCCGTCCCATGTTCTCCCCCAGAGAAGACAGAGTACGAGAGAAAGGCTAAACAGAGCTACATAAAAGCAGAACATTGAATTAAGCACATCATAAAACGCAATGATGAGGGATCATGGGTAAAGCTAATGGTTTGGCTTCGCTGAGTGGAGAGACTGAGAGAGTGACGGCAGTGGAGATTCCCTCCAGCCACACACCCACAGCCACACCCTGCTGCTGTGTTCCATGACCCTCACAGGGATCCACACTACAATACACTACAGATGAGTCCAGTCCAAACACCAGGAGACAGAGGTCTGGGGTGGAACACGTCGCTATGGTAATCCCAGCCTCTGAGGCGTCACACCCTTAATGCTAAACTAGGCAGTGTGTGATGTGTTTCCATGGCTGTCCCCATCATCGCAGCTCTGAGATGGGCCCATGCAGAGCTAATTATGGCACAGTCTTGTTTGTTAGGCAGAGGGTGGCCCTGGTAACAAACCATACTGTAGCTCTCTCCATGCATCAGGAATTCCACCGAGCTAGCAGCCAAGTTATATAAAAAGGGATTCAGAAACACAGCGGGCAAACATTCATGTACTTATAGATGTTATTGGGGGATAATGTTGCTCGGCCAAGCACCTGCATATAGTAACAAACACATATGTCAATGCCACACTAGCATCTAGTATTACTGCTTTGAAATAATGATTTCTTTAATACTATACAAAGATAGACAACATCTCTCACAGACCAGTAATGCTGCCTGTCGAGAGAGAGAGAGAGAGAGAGAGAGAGAGAGAGAGAGAGAGAGAGAGAGAGAGAGAGAGAGAGAGAGAGAGAGAGAGAGAGAGAGAGAGAGAGAGAGAGAGAGAGAGAGAGAGAGAGAGAGAGAGAGAGAGAGAGAGAGAGAGAGAGAGAGAGAGAGAGAGAGGTGTTTAAGTCTTGGAGAAAGCAAGTGAATAACAAGAAAATACCCTCACATCAGTTCACTGTGCCTTGAAGCAGAGGTTCCCACAATGTTTAGAGCTCCTGCAGCTCATAGAGTCAGTCAGTTAATCTAATACCCAGTGAGGACTCTGCCTAGTCTGGCTGTGAGCCGTAGCCAGCAGCATCTCTGGCTTGTGATTGGATAAGAAGAGGTTCTGGACTCAGTCAGGCCGCCAGGCTCTCCTTCTATTTTACTGTCAGCAGTTCACTTTTCCTATACAGTGCATTCGGAAAGAATTCAGACCCGTTCACTTTTTCCAAATGTTGTTACGTTAAAGCATTGTTATGAAATTGATTAAATAAAGCATGTTCCTCATCAATCTACACACAATACTCCATAATGACAAAGCAAAAACAAGTTTTTTGAAAATTTAGCAAATTTATTCAAAATAAAAAACAGAAATATCTTATTGACATAAGTATTCAGAACCTTTGACTTGGAAAGGCACACACCTGTCTATATAAGGTCCCACAGTTGACAGTGCATGTCGGAGCAAAAACCAAGCGATGAGGTCGAAGGAGTTGTCCATAGAGCTCCGAGACAGGATTGTGTCGAGGCACAGCTCTGGAGAAGGGTACCAAAAATGAATGTGGCATTGAAGGTCCCCAAGAACACAGTGGCCACCATCATTCTTAAATGGAAGAAGTTTGGAACCACCAAGACTCTTCCTAGAGCTGCCTGCCCGGCCAAACTGAGCAATTGGGGGAGAAGGGCTTTAGTCACAGAGGTGACCAAAAACTCAATGGTCACTCTGACAGAGCTCCAGAGTTCCTTTGTGGAGCTGTGAGTACCTTCCAGAAGGACAACCATCTCTGCAGCACCAGATGGAAGCCACTGCTCAGTAAAAGGCTCATGACAGCCCGCTTGGAGTATGCCAAAAGGCAACTAAAGTACTCTCAGACCATGAGAAACAAGATTCTCTGGTCTGATGAAACCAGGACTGAACTCTTTGACCTGACAGCCAAGCGTCAAGTCTGGAGCAAACCAGGCACTGCTCATCACCTGGCCAATACCATCCCTAAGGTGAAGCATGGTGGTGGCAGCATCATGCTGTGGGGATGTTTTTCAGCGGCATGGACTGGGAGACTAGTAAGGCCCTGAAAATAGCTGTGCAGCGACGCTCCCCATCCAATTTGACAGAGATTGAGAGGATCTGTAGAGAAGAATAGGCTAAACTCCCCAAATACAGGTGTCAAGCTTGTAGCGTCATACCCAAGAAGACTCAAGGCTGTAATCGCAACCAAAGTTGCTTCAACAAAGTACCTGGTAAAGAGTCTGAATACTTAGGTAAATGTGATATTAAAAAAAAATAATTAGGGGAAAAAAAACAATTTAATCAATTTTAGAATAAGGCTGCAACGTAACAAAATGTGGAAAAAGTCAAATGGTCTGAATACTTTCTGAATGTACTGTACACGCACACTTTAACACACACTTATCCACACACATGGTCAATGCAGTGTGTACAGTATCCAGCCTCACAGCAGGGCACCAGGAGAAGCTTGGACGGAGAATGTGTGGTCGTGAAATTACCCAGAATACTGTCAGCCATCCGTTAAAAGAGAGGCCCAGAGAGCACTCTCTGAGGCACTTAGAAAAACACACATAAACCCACACATCCATGCACGTTCCACCAATTAGGTGCCTTTTGAGTAGTGCAACTTGGTGATTTAAATACATTCACCAAGTGTAACTTGGTGAATGTATTTCACCAAGTTTTAACATTCTGTCATAAAGAGCACATGTACAACTTAATAAAAAACATGTTTTCCCATCTCAAGAGGTACAAAAAAAAATACTATAGTAAATGCCTATTAAGTGCAAAATACAGTGGGGCAAAAAAGTATTTAGTCAGCCACCAATTGTGCAAGTTCTCCCACTTAAAAAGATGAGAGAGGCCTGTAATTTTCATCATAGGTACACTTCAACTATGACAGACAAAATGAGAAAAAAAATCCAGAAAATCACATTGTAGGATTTTTAATTTATTTATTTGCAAATTATGGTGGAAAACAAGTATTTGGTCACCTACAAACAAGCAAGATTTCTGGCTCTCACAGACCTGTAACTTCTTCAAAATACCAGCAACAGTGTGTGAAAACCTTGTGAAGACTTACAGAAAACATTTGACCTCTGTCTTTGCCAACAAAGGGTATATAACAAAGTATTGAGATAAACTTTTGTTATTGACCAAATACTTATTTTCCACCATAATTTGCAAATAAATTCATAAAAAATCCTACAATGTGATTTTCAGGATTTTTTTTCTCATTTTGTCTGTCATAGTTGAAGTGTACCTATGATGAAAATTACAGGCCTCTCTCATATTTTTAAGTGGAAGAACTTGCACAATTGTTGGCTGACTAAATACTTTTTGCCCCACTGTAAGGTAACAGGGTTGACCGTAACAAGGTTGACCGTAACAAGGTTGACCGTAACAAGGTTGACGACTTCATCTCAAATCATCAATAAATCCCCTTGTGACAAGGGGAATGGAAGCTTGTGTGTGCAAAAGGGAAGCGCAATTGAATGCAAGCTTCCCAAAAACGTTGAAATTGTTAAAAAATGTCTAGCCTATCTATCTATGTGTGACAGGTTTGACGTGATATGCTTGACCCACTCAGTTTCCCATCACAAAACACCAGAAAATGGCTAGAGAGAGTAGAAGCGGCACACCTCCCTTTACACTAGGATTTGACAATTAGATATTATCAATGTTTCTTTTGAAAAAGAAATGGGGTAAAAATGAATCGTTTCACCATGTTAAAATGAGAGTTCAGTTCACGTGACAGGGTTTTCCTTAAAATAAGGGCCATTTCTATCTTAAAATGAATCACTAATCACATTAAATAAACAATAATCTTCAAAAATGGCTTTATCAAAGCAACTAAATAACAAGGGTGATGAAAATGAGGATAGATGTTGGGGTTAAGTGGGTTAAAGTGTTCCTTGAAGTCAAACAGAATGCATAGAGGGACAGAATTTAGTCACTTTAGCAAGTCTTTGTTGATATAAAAAATCTGCTTTAATGAATTTTCAATGTGGTCTATATTAAAGGGCACTTCATTTAATATACAGTAACACACTTCTAAAATTCTATATTTGTTCAACATTTCTACTTAAAATATCAAAGGGCTTATTTTCAAAAGGCACACACACACACACACACACACACACACACACACACACACACACACACATCCCATTCTTAATGCTGGTCTCATTAGGGATAGCTTTGCTTGGCTTTTCTCTCTGATGGACTTCAGACCCATCAATTATCCTTATTGGATTTGCCTCATCACAGAACTGATATCCTTATCTGAAGAACAACAAGCCTTTATTATCATTGTCAGAGCGTTGTTACACAATTCATGGCTAAATCAGAAACATACTTTGTTAGAAATCCGCCAAATCCAATTTTTTTACACACTAAGCAGGAAAGCTGAAGGCAGATGTCCCACCCTGTTAGTGAGGCTTAATAATATTTGTACAAACCTGAGGATATATTGCGGATCTATACAGTACCACATGCATGCAAAGCCAAAGCACACAAAATGCTGTCATAAAATGTCTGGATGCAGATTAGTCCATGAGTCAGATGTACCATGTACAGGATAGGATGGCGTAGGACTGTAGAACAATAGAGTAGAGTGGCCCACAGAGAGGGAGAGATGGGGGAGGGGGGGGGGGGGGGGGGGGGGGTTTATGTACGTTTCGGGACCTTTCACAGGAAAGCCCTGTCTGTGTCTCTGTCTGGGAGACGAGAGAGCAGTCGGGCACAGGCCTCAGAGTGGGACCTCTGGCACAAAGCCAAGGTGGAAACGAGGGGAGAGGTCTTTCCAGGCACATACAGTTGAAGTCGGAAGTTTACATACACTTAGGTTGGAGTCATTAAAACTCATTTTTCAACCACTCCACAAATGTCTTGTAAACAAACTACAGTTTTGGCAAGTCGGTTAGGACATCTATTTTGTGCATGACACAAGTCATTTTTCCCAACAATTGTTTACAGACAGATTATTTCACTTATAATTCACTGTATCACAATTCCAGTGGGTCAGAAGTTTACATACACTAAGTTGACTGTGCCTCTAAACAGCTTGGAAAATTCCAGAAAATTATGTCATGGCTTTAGAACTTTCTGATAGGCTAATTGACTTCATTTGAGTCAATTGGAGGTGTACCTGTGGATGTATTTCAAGGCCTACCTTCAAACTCAGTACCTATTTGCTTGACATCATGGGAACATCAAAATAAATCAAGACCTCCTAAAAAAAAATTGTAGACCTCCTCAAGTCTGGTTCATCCTTGGGAGCAATTTCCAAACGCCTGAAGGTACCACATTCATCTGTATGAACAATGGTACGCTAGTCCTATATCAACATAACCTGAAAGGCCGCTCAGCAAGGAAGAAGCCACTGCTCCAAAACCATCATAAAAAAAGCCAGACTATGGTTTGCAACTGCACATGGGGACAAAGATCATACCTTTTGGAGAAATGTCCTCTGGTCTGATGTAACAAAATATAACTGTTTGGCCATAATGACCATCGTTATGTTTGGAGGGAAAAGGGGGAGGGTTGCAAGCCGAAGAACACCATTCCAACCGTGAAGCACGGGGGTGGCAGCATCATGTTGTGGGGGTGCTTTGCTGCAGGATGGACTGGTGCACTTCACAAAATAGATGCATCATGAGGAAGGAAAATGATGTGGATATATTGAAGCAACATCTCAAGACATCAGGCAGGAAGTTAAAGCTTGGTCGCAAATGGGTCTTCCAAATGGACAATGACCCCAAGCATACTTCCAAAGTTGTGGCAAAATGGCTTAAGGACAACAAAGTCAAGGTATTGGAGTGGCCATCACAAAGCCCTGACTTCAACCTTATAGAAAATATGTGGGCAAAACTGAAAAAGAGTGTGCGAGCAAGGAGGCCTACAAACCTGACTCAGTTACACCAATTCTGTCAGGAAGAATGGTACAAAATTCACCCAACTTATTGTGAGAAGCTTGTGGAAGGTTACTCGAAACATTTCACCCAAGTTAAACAATTTAAAGGCAATGCTACCAAATACTAATTGAGTGTATGTAAACTTCTGACCCACTGGGAATGTGATGAAAGAAATTAAATCTGAAATAAATCACTCTCTCTACTATTATTCGGACATTTCACATTTTTAAAATAAAGTGGTGATTCTAACTGACCTAAAACAGGGAATTTTTACTAGGATTAAATGTCAGGAATTGTGAAAAACTGAGTTTAAATGTATTTGGCTAAGGTGTATGTGAACTACGGACTTCAACTGTATCTTGACCACTAAGAGTCTGCTACTGGGGTGGGTGACTTGGATGTTGTGTGTTCAGTATTTCAGTGTTTTGTGTTTGTGTGTGTGATTGTACATTGTCTGAATGTTTTTCACCCTGTATGTGTGTGCTTAAAGGGGTAAGTAGGGGGCTTTTGACTGGAGTGTATTGAAAGCTCCAGTTGCTTTGGTATCAGTCACAAACCCAATGACATTCAGTACGGCTAAAAACAGCTCCCGTATAAAGTGAATATATCACATGTCACATTGACTGATGATATTTAAGAATGGGCTTTGCTCTGCCTAGAATGCCAACCGCCTTGCCCACCGGGGCTAAATTACACATACAGATTTTGTCCCTGATAGATTGATGGGCAGTCGTGGCATCACTAGCCAGAAGGAAGTCTTTTTTAAGTCTGACAATTAGTAAATATTTGATAAGAGTCCCTGTTGTATGTGTCCTTCAAAGTATCCTCTAACATGGTGAGTAATCAGAAAACCAATATATATTTTAGTGCACACATAGCAGGACACTCCTTTTCTACTCCCTCAATCATTTCCCTCATCCTTCTGCCTTGTTGTTTTCTCCATCCAAAATTGTATCAATCAGTTTTAGATAGTTTACTCTTTTTTCATTCAGCACATTCCCCCCCCCCCCCCCACATTTTTCTGTCAACCACGTTGCGTAAAAGCAGCGTTCCCCGTTGGACCTGGAAAACATTCACATCACAGCTTAGTCAGAAGTGGGTCACATCAGCACTGGGAAGGGGAACAGACGTAAACAATCAATGGACCTTTTCCTGGAGATCACAAATACACCAAAAACTCTGCATGTCATTGAAAGCTTACAAAGCAGCACTGCTACGGCCGATGCCCAAAGGAAGCAGGAACTGCTGCTGCTGATGACAATAGTAATGGCATTGAGTGTGCGTGTGTGTTTTAGGTGTGTGTGTTTTGGGGGAGGGGGTTGGCATCAGGGTTGGCTGTGTTATGCCCTAGTAATGGGCTTTTAGCATGTAAGCTGCAATGGTTTGGATAAAACAACTGGGACGTAGCAGCGGGGGGACGAGCGTGACGGAGCGAGCAACATATGTGATTGTTCTAATGACCTTAGATGGAAATATGTCACATTTTGTGGCATGCTGACAATTGGACATGCTGATGATGATTCAACAGTCTGTGTGAGTGAGCATTGAACCTCTTCCCTTACCAGTAAAACAGCACAATGATGAACACCATGTCAACATAAGTCAAATAATGCTGACGAGGCAGAATCTCTCACATCCGGCTCAGGCTCCACCACATCTCATAATAAATAGATGGAGAAGAAGAGAACATGTAGGGGACTGACAGAGAATGGAAAATAATGAGGTTTAGAGTAAGGGAGCCTGGAAGAGAAAGAGTGGGAGACAAACAGAAGGTAGAGAGCTGAAGAAAGAGAGGGGTAGAAATAGATGGATGATAGAGTATAAAAGAGTGAGCGACCGGCTAGGTTGGTGGAGAGGTTGGGAGGTTACATGGTTATGGAGTCTCTGTGGATCAGTTTTAGACTCTTTAAGTAGATATATCCACTCTAAATTCACATATGTTTGCTTTTTATTTCCAGCACTGATTCTGGCTCTACATCAAGCCTGAAACGGTCACCTAAAGGTCACTATCGATAATATGGCAAGTCAAGAGGTTTTCTAAACCTAAGCCGTCATAATCTGTGTATAGTGTGTAGTATAATCGTCTGTATTCATTTCATGCGTGACTGAGTCTAATGGAAGAATGATCACCCACAATGATTTATTAAAGACAGGCCATTAAAGTTGTGCGCTCTGAGAAGCACTTTACTCTGTGGCTTGTTTGATAATGAGATCCGGTACAGACCAGACCATTTAACCACTGGAATGGGCTGAGCACTGCATGCGGTTCACTGGCCAGGTCTCTCTGCCCTGGGTATGGCTCAGTCCTGTCTGCCAGGGAGAACTGGATGACGGGGTGACCTTGCTGCCTGGTCTCTGCCAAGTTTGGCGATGGATCCGTGGGCTGTATTACCACCCAGCCCCCTGGACAACTGGCCACTGCCTCCACACCTGCCCCACCCTTTCACACCCATTCCAGGCCAAACGTCCGCTAGACTCCTAGATAACCAAACGTGTCGACCTCCTCCCACAGGAAACTCCCCCGCCTGTTCCCTGCTGGGTGGAGAGTTATTCGTTACGGGGTTAATGCTGCTGGACCTAGGGAGAGAATGGAGAAAAAACATCTGAGATATAAATGAAGTATAGTAGCATTGCATGTGAATGCAACACATGCTGACCACAAGAATGCCAAGTAAGCCTCCCATGGAAGAAACCCATCCCTTGCACCCTCCATCAGAATTTAATGGACTATTTCAGACTGCAGGCCTCCCCAGAGAGGGATTTGGGTAAGGTCAGGGTCAGGGTGTGTGCGTGCGTGCATACGTACATGAACATGCTTGTGTATACTGGTGTCTGCATACTGTCAGGGTGGGAATGTCCAGGGAGAAATACATTTCAAATCAAATCAAACTTTATTTGTCACATGCACCGAATACAACAAGTGTAGACTTAAAATGCTTACTTACAAGCCCTTAACCAACAGTGCGGTTCAGGAAGCGTTTGCCACTCCTGTTGGGTTTCTTCATAATAGTAGAGATTCAGGAAATCTGTCCATCTGATTATGATTTTCCACAGTAATGTCCTGCCTATAACTCCCAGACCACATGGGAACGTTCTAATTACAGTACAGCATGTATAGTTCTACAGCACTGTCATATCCTGTCAGTATCAAATACTTCTCAACTACACTGAGCACCTTATCACAACGAGTTCATCTCCACACCTCCATCTTCCTGGCTCACCCAGCAGTCTTCTCCATGGATTATTAACACTATCAGTGGTTAAGGGGATACAGCTGGTTCTATGGTTAGGGTCAGAGAGACAGGTGTTGAACAGGGGTTGGAGATACAGTTGGTGCTAGGGTTAGACATGGGATAGGAGTAGGAGACAAGGCTGGGCCTGGGTGTGTGTGTGTGTGTGTGGTTCTGTTGAACGGGAAGAGACTGAGGTCAGTGTCACTATAAGGCTAGGTGTGTTTACTCTACTTTTTCTCTGGTCATCTCATCACTCCTCATGCTGGCAGGGAAGGGCAGGAGAGGGCAGGGAAGGGGTCAGAAGGGTAGAAGAGTCCTTAGCTCTTGTCTGTGACAAAGAGATGATCTCAGGCTGAGGGGGACGGGGGGGTGAGAGAGTAGAATCTCAGTTGCATACTCCTCGTGTCCTCTCTTCTCGCCTCCTTTTCAAAACCAATTGGAGGAAAAGGTCAGAAGGGAGGGACCTCTGGCTTTCTCATCCAAAGGGTTTTGAGGAGATGAGGAGAGAGGACGCGAGACGTATGCATTTGAGATTCTCCCACACACTGTGAGACATAGAGAAAGTACATTAGCACTAAATACACCATAGTTCCTTCCCAAGAGAAATATAGAAGCCCACTACTCAACATGTCTGCTCCATTAGCTCCTTCCCACCAGATCAGCCAGTCAACCAACCCCAATGACCACAATCTGACATCCTCTGTTCAGATCACTGCTTTTCTCTGCTGACACCCCACATCAAGCCCACATCCACCCTCTGCCTCCAAACTCCACTATAAAAACTAATTTGGCCTCTTGGGAAATCATCCAGATTTTATTCATAACTGGCACTGAGTCCAAATATTTAATTGTACTTTTTGTATATCTTATTTAGTTCCACTCGCTCTCACTCTCTTGCTCTTTCTCTTTGTCTGGCTTATCCTCAGTGCTTTGCAGATAAAACCATATTGTCTTTAAAGTCAGAATGAAAAACAGATAAAGAGGAAGTCAAAAGAAGTCAACATGTTAAGGCTGTTTGCATTTGGAAGTCATGTGTGGGGTGATATTTGGTCTAATTCTCACAAAACTTTCCCTCAGTTTTTTCTACTCCGTTTTGTAATGAGAATCAATAATGTATACTAGGACATTAGTAATAATGTCATATTCAATCCGCTGTCATGGCTTTGTCTCTTCTTCTTCAGTTCAGTCATCCTCTAAGTGGCATTCATTTAAAAAAGAAAAGCAATTTTATTCTATGTTAGACAATGTAATGAATTTGCTGTACATTGGGTTCACTCTGAATAAAGACACGGGAAATCGATGCATATTCCATTACCTTAACTGACTTACGTCCATTATTGTTCTTGTGGAGCATCTTATCAGTGGTGTGGTACAGTCTCTGGGCAAGTGCTTACATTGTGTAATGGACCGTTTATTTGAATGAGAAATACCCCCTTCTCCCCCTTGGTTATCACCATTGGTCATTGGTGTGTGAATGTCTCTGTATGTTGTGTAGTTTGAGGATTGGGAGTAGTCGTGTAGTGTTTCTGTGGATAGGACGTTAGGGTCCAGTGTTTGTTTATTTGTGTCGGTGTGAAAAGCGATGGGAGAGGTGATTGAGTATGTGTGTATGTGAACGACTGAACAGGGAGTAGAAGAGCGCTCTGTGTTTATTTGTCTAAGTCTGTGTGAATAATGAGTAAAGATACGTGTGTCTGGGTGAATCATTTGGATCTTTTGTGTTGTCTTTAAAGTTCATGTTGAGGAGATGTTCATCATTAGGTGTGCTTGCTGAAGCTCTTGATTTCTTACATACTCCTATTATTATAATTTGATGACTTTAGCCCGCTCTAAAGCCTAAGCGATTTTCTCTATGAACACGAAACCAATTTCCAAAACGTACAGACGGCCCCAACTTAGATTGTCTGAGAAAACGTTTTTGATAGCATTTCTACTTTTGAAAATGAGCTCCCAATACATTTCAATGGGGGGAAAAAAAGGGGCCATAGACTTCAATGGTAAAAATAAATAAATAATTCTCTATGTTCAGGCTATTCTAACATCAAATTCTTTAAGATCTTTATCAACTATAAATATATAAAATGTACTTACAATGACTCACCAACGCTCTTTGATTGTTTTATATCCCCTAGAACCGGTGTTCTTCTGCCACCTGCTGCTGAATGTCAGATTTGAGGGAAGAGAGGGATAGAAATATGAGGATTAGGGAGACATAAGAACAAAGAGGAAGAAAATAGTCAATGGAAGTGAAGAGTGCACTCTTGACGTTAGTACAACCACCACCACTACCAGTGAGTGATCCCTGTCATACCCACTCCAGGGGTCTTTCCACCATCCACCGCATCCACATCCTCCCACTCCCTCCTCTTGTCTGTCAGAGCCTAACATTAGCCTCACATCCAGCTCCAACCGTCTGTGTTTGTTTAACTCTTTTCCTGGCAGCTGTGGCGATCTGAAGGGGTTAGGGGTCAGGCAGGCCAGCATGAGGGACAGGAGGCCTGATCAACCTCTTCAGTCACGGCAGGAGGAAGTGTTGACCTCTCTAAGGCCGTGTCAGCACCCTTCAAAGCACAGGAACAACTCTGTGATGATGCAATGACACCTCCGTCATTGTCATTTCCTCCACTCACAAAATACATATGAATTGATTGGAATCAAAGTAAAGAAATCAGATTGTTAGGTTTATTTACTTTTCTAAGTTATCACTTTAGGAAAGGCAGATAAGGTAAAAAAGGAAAACACCTAAAATCAAATGGCAAAAAACACTGTTGGATAAAGTAAAAGCACTATTAGCACAAAACTTTAAAATAACAGGTACCTCAAACATATTGACAGGCATAAAGACAAATTAATTTACGCAGGAACAATCATTGTATGGTTGTAACTGCTTCTTGAACATAATCTACTAGTCTGCTGCTAGCATCATTTAATGTTGTACCGATCCCAAAGTAGAAGACACATTTGTCAGACAGTGCATTGTCAACAAAAACAAAAACATCTAGATTATTGCTCACTTGTAGCTGTAGTTACTTTACCCATGGCAACTAACTGCTACGGTATGGTTATGTGGTGTTCACACTTCAATACAGATTTGAATTAGAAATCCATTTCTGAGTTTCTCATAGTGTCTATGTACCATAGTACCAACATTTATGGAGAAATGCTCCTAGGCAGCAGTGAGAGAAGTTCTGAGAGTACCTGAGGGTTGCTTCTTAGAGCACAAAGCTGGCAGTCTGACTACAAGTGAAGATCTCACTCTGAGTACTACATCTTTTCATACAGAGAAACATGGAAACACACATGGAGATCCAAAGACACCACGGCACACACACACACACACACACATTTTGCTCAAAATGTCATCAACCTCTTTCCCATGGAATATGAACCGTCCATTTAACACACATCTCCTTCTTCTGTCAAACTTCTTTCAGGATGCAGGGATTCCTTCAACCTCTAACTCGACTAGAAGATCCCAGGCAGCAGGCGATAGGGAACTGCATCCGTGTAGCGCTTCCAGTCTTTGCCGTACTTGCTGCTGCAGCGATGCTCGTCTCTCACACAGCGGTGCACCAGCAGGATGGTCATGTAGACGATGTAGAAGTAGGGATGAATGTGGCCGAAGCCGCAGGCTGCACAGTAGGCCAGCGAGCCCATCAGGTCGCCCGTGTAGTTGAGGTGGCGTGCCACGCCCCAGAAGCCGGAGGTCATGAGCTTGCTGTGGTGCAGGCCGCCGTCACCCGAGCGGTAGGCACACTCAATGAAGGTGGGCTTCTTGCCCCAGACGGAGCACTTCCCCTCAGTACGGCGGAACAGGTCCTTCTGGTGGTTGGTGGAGCGGAAGACGTAGTAACCCACCAGACCCAAGAGGAGGACAGCAGCAGCATGGACTGTGGAGAGCTGGACTGGGTTGTACACCAGGTACAGGCCCTGTAGAAAGAGACATGATGCCAAGCATACAGTATGATGTCTTGGCAGTTGAACAGAAAACAAGAAAGACCCCATAACAGCTACATTTTACTCAGGGTGTATAATCGAAGCGCATCAACTCAACTACAATTTCCATGACCTATTCACATTTTTGCAGTGGCTTCTGTGTTGGGTGTCTGACTAGTTGTTTTTTTTACGATGATGTGACTTACCTGCAGCGTGTAGAGGAAGGGCAGCCACACACAGTCTCCCCAGCCCAGGTACCAGCCAAAGTGGTCATGGCAGATGTCAATCGTCTTCAGGTACCATGCCTCATTCCAGAAGAAGTCGAGAACATAGATTGCCTGTAGGAGTAGCTATTACATTAGTAGCCATTCATTGGAGGTAAAGCTTGCTGGTTCAGTCAAAGCTACCACTCTAAGGTCTAGTTTAGCTAGGTCACTCGCTAACATACACTGCCATCTAGTGGTAAAGGGAGAGGAGTGTCTCACCTGCAGCACATTAACCAGGATCATAGAGTTAGTCACATAGCCATAGAGCTCCTGCTGTTTGGCTGCATAGGAGAGGTTGATTAGAGT
This sequence comes from Oncorhynchus mykiss, assembly GCF_057628025.1. NCBI lineage: Eukaryota > Metazoa > Chordata > Actinopteri > Salmoniformes > Salmonidae > Oncorhynchus > Oncorhynchus mykiss. Next base: position 13,314,830 of record NC_143047.1, read on the forward strand.
CCAGGCAACAATACCAGGTCTCCCGTTGAAGAAGAGCTTGAAGTCGAACCATTTCCCGATGCGGGGATTGAACTCAATGCCCATCATGTAGTTATAGAAGACGTTGCCTGTGAATTTGCTGGAAAATGATAAAGGCAATTCAGATTAAATAGGCCCAAAGTGACAAGTTTGAATGAAATATAACATATTATTGGACGCATCTAGTCCTCACCAGTCCTCGGCATTGGTGGGGAAGAGGTAGGCCTTGACAAAGGCAAAGGTGGACACAACATAGCCCAGTATGTTGGTGCACCACAGCAGTGGGATCCAGTTGTCGAAGATTATGGTGGGGGAAAACCAGTGGAAGTATTGAGCGTTGGCATACCATAGGGCATGGGTGATTAGCCACGACTGTAAACCGTTGATCTCATACTTGTTTATGAGGCCTAGGAGAGAACAAACAATGTGGGGTGAAACCAATGACTGCATATATGAATGGACAAAGCCATCGATCACGTGACACTATTCATTCCTATGTGAAGACTCAATAGCTCATTGAAGCCAAATTAAGTTGTTTCAGATGGCGTCTCATGGAGACAACGTGCGCAGTTTGAGCTACTCCTGGAAGTGGCGTTGCAGGCTAGCTAGGTGCTGCCCTCTCTCATTGAGTAAATCAGGTTGAAGGTCGATCGGGGTACTGTAGGCTACCATTTTTTTGTTTTGAATTTTACCCCTTTTTCTCCCCAATTTCGTGGTATCCAATTGTTTTAGTAGCTACTATCTTGTCTCATCGCTACAACTCCCGTACGGGCTCGGGAGAGACGAAGGTTGAAAGTCATGCGTCCTCCGATACACAACCCAACCAGCCGTACTGCTTCTTAACACAGCGCGCATACAACCCGGAAGCCAGCCGCACCAATGTGACGGAGGAAACACCGTGCACCTGGCAACCTTGGTTAGCGCGCACTGCGCCCGGCCCGCCACAGGAGTCACTGGTGCGTGATGAGACAAGGACATCCCTACCGGCCAAGCCCAGAGCCTGGGCGCGAACCCAGCACCCTTAACCACTGCGCCACCCGGGAGGCTACTGTAGGCTACCATTAGCAGATAAATGATCCTTATAACTTTGTCTGTGTGTGATTTTTTTAAAATTATCTATTCAAGGACATAAATCTTGTGTATTAGAAGCTATTATTGGTACCATTAACGGTCTAGATTTTTGGGGGGAATTTACACTACGATTTCCCTTTTTTCATTCACTACAATGGGGGATCATGTTTTCTGAAAACAATGCCTGCAGTACCGTGGTCAGGCTTGAACTTCTGTGGCTTCAATGAGAGGGGGCAGTAGTTCTCCCGGGTAGAAAAGAGCCAAGTGTTTGCAATCAACAATACTCAACACTATTGTGCACATAAAATATCTGTAAATATTAATAGAAACCAATCCTTCATGCAAGAAATCTCCAAAAATGTAAATGTTCTCTTCTCAGGTGCCTTACCTGCTGGGGTGCGAGCTCCATCCTGAACCCCACCAGCATAGCCAGGCAGGAACTTATGAGTGATATCAGGAACACACATGTAGAGCACCACCTGATGGAGAAACAGTGTCATTCCACAGAACTCCCATCGTTGAAATATTCTGATGCAATAAACCATAATAAAATGTAATTTACACACACGGCCCTACCTATGGCCTTACCTGGAAAGAGACCCAGACGGTGTAGATCTGAGCAGCGGTCCAGGTGAAGGAGGGGGCCTTTTCCCAGATGGAGCGCAGGGTGGCCTCTCCACTGTAGAGCTCTACCAGGGGCTGGCTGACCGAGCACTGGTATTGGTCACACACCATGACGAAGAAGAACACAAGGAAGGGGGCTGTGCACAGCAGCAGGATCACAGCGCTCAGAGAGAACCAGTCCACCTCCCTAACAGAATGGTAGGTGTGGAGGAGATGGGGGAAATAACATACAGAGTTGTAATGGTGAAAATGCATAATAATTGGAGCATTTATAATAATTCATCATTCCTAAAAAAAAATCTGTAAAAAAATGTCAATAAAAAAAATGTAAAAAACACTTGATAGCCTACTGTAATTTATTTGAGAGTTGTTATTATTAGGCTGTAGATCTAATCCAACATAAACACTATGGGCCGAGGACTTTGCCTTGTGGTGTACTGCCAACTTTGCTAGAGTTCACTTTTAAAGATAAGCATGACCAGTTTATCTTACAGGCTCATTTGAAAACCACTGATTATATGACAAGAATGATATAGTCCAACATTTCAGTGACTGTCTGTCCATGTAGTGACTGTCCATCAGTGGAGGCTGCAGAGGGGAGGATGGCTCGTAATAATGGTCGGAACGGAGTGAATAGAATAGCATCAAAATACCATGCCACTTATTCTGCTCCAGCCATTACCACGAACCCATCCTCCCCAATGAAGGTGCCACAAGCCTACTGTGTTGTCTATGTACAGCACAAATCAACATAAATCCTGAGAGCCTAGTTTTTCCTTTTTTAAATAATTCCGTAGTGAATCCATTCGCTAACCTGAGCTTTGTATAAGGGCTACAATAGCAAAAACATGTACAGTGGCAAGAAAAAGTATGTGAACCATTTGGAATGACCTGGACTTCTGCATAAATGGGTCATAAAATGTGACAACATTTCTCAACAATAGACAAACAAACAGTCTGCTTAAACTAATAACACACAAACAATTACACGTTTTCATGTCTTTCTTGAACACACCGTGTAAACATTCACAGTGCAGGGTAGAAAATGTATGTGAATCCTTGGATTTAATAACTGGTTAAACTTCCTTAGGCAGCAATAACCTCAACCAAACGTTTTCTGTAGTTGCGGATCAGACCTGCACAACAGTCAGGAGGAATTTTGGACCATTCCTCTTTACAAAACTGTTCCAGTTCAGAAATATTCTTGGGATTTCTGGTGTGAGCCGCTCTCTTGGGGTCATGCCACAGCGTCTCAATCGGGTTGAGGTCAGGACTCTGACTGGGCCACTCCAGAAGGTGACTGTTGAAGCCATTCTGTTGTTGATTTACTTCTGTGTTTTGGGTCGTTTTCCTGTTGCATCACCCAACTTCTGTTGAGCTTCAATTGGCGGACAAATAGCCTTACATTCTCCTGCAAAATGTCTTGATAAACTTGGGAAATCACTTTTCCGTCGATGATAGCAAGCTGTCCAGGCCCTGAGGCAGAAAAGCATCTCCAAACCATGATGCTCCCTCCACCATACTTTACAGTTGGGATAAGGTTTTGATGTTGGTGTGCTGTGCCTTTTTTTCTCCACACAATGTTGTGTGTTCCTTCCAAGCAACTCAACTTTAGTTTAATCTGTCCACAGAATATTTTGCCAGTTGCGTTATGGAACATCCAGGTGCACTTTTGCGAACTTCAGACGTGCAGCAATGTTTTTTTTTGGACAGCAGTGGCTTCTTCTGTGGTGTCCTTCCGTGAACATCATTCTTGTTTCATGTTTTACGTATCGTAGACTCGTCAGAGATGTTAGCATGTTCCAGAGATTTCTGTAAGTCTTTAGCTGACACTCTAGGATTCTTCTTAACCTCATTGAGCATTCTGCGCTGTGCTCTTGCAGTCATCTTTGCAGGATGGCAACTCCTAGGGAGAGTAGCAACAGTGCTGAACTTTCTCAATTTTTAGACATTTTGTCAAACCGTGGACTGATGAACATCAAGGCTTTTAGAGATACTTGTGTAACCCTTTCCAGCTTCATGCAACACTTCTTAATTTTGGGTCTTCTGAGATCTCTTTTGTGCGAGGCATGGTTCACACCAGGCAATGCTTCTTGTGAATAGCAAACTCAAATTTTGTGAGTGTTTTTTATAGGGCAGGGCAGCTCTAACCAACATCTCCAATCTCGTCCCAATGATTGTACTCCAGGTTAGCTGACTCCTGACTCCAATTAGCTTTTGGAGAAGTCATTAGTCTAGGGGTTCACATACTTTTTCCAACATGCACTGTGAATGTTTAAATTCTGTATTCAATAGAGACAAGAGAAATACAAGAATTTGTGTGTTATTAGTTTAAGCAGGCTGTGTTAGTTGAAGATCAGATCTAATTTTATGACCAATTTATGCAGAAATCCAGATCATTCCAAAGGGTTCACATACTTTTCCTTGTCACTGTCACCTTTTAACTTATTTCAGTGGCAGCGACCCATAACCCATTGAAACCTGGAATAGACATATAATGGAAATATAATGTGTGGGTGATGGAAGCTTGTGAACTGATTCAAACTGGTTGTTAATTTTCCCCAGTCAAATACTTTACTTCCTTTTCATACTACCTCTGTCTACTGAAGATTAAGCAGGTCCCCACACACAATCTTGCCCAATATTTTGAGCAGCTGCCCTCCCCAAAGAAATATAAGGTCCCACTGTTCAGCAAGAATAGGAGCAGGGCAAGTTTCATTCCGACAGCCTGAACAGTGGGACATAGGACAGATGTAGGTCCAATGGTCAGACAGTAGGCCACAGGGACTGTGCATATATGTGCATTAACTACGACATTTCCAGTGTTTTCTGAATTAGGTATTTGTATGCTGATTTCACAAAATTAATTTCCATATAAATGGAGATTAAAGATGGAATCCGCAGTTGGGGAAACAGCGCCACTGTCTGCCCAAAGCCGGTTTTGTTTTTCTTTGATGAAGCAGAGGTGGGGAGTGTACAAGAAATCGCAATACATGTGCTGCTGCTCTTTGCAGTAACTACATTGTTGCAAACAGATGTGTCAGTTTCACCATTAAGGATTGCAGCTTTAAGTATATCGTATCATAATCAGTCCTGAACCAACAGACAGTGAACATAGTTACATGTGAACCCAGTTACCCGAGTAGAGCATTAATGACTATAGGCCTACAGTAGGTCAGCTTCATCTTACCATGCTCTTCCCCACTGCCCTGCAGGTTCCTCTGTTGTCTCAGACACCCCCCAGTTAGAGCTGAGCCTCTGGCGCCTCCGGGTGGCCTCCATGGCCACTGCAGAAGACATCTCTAGAGAAACAGAGAGAGAGAGTAGAGAGTCGTGGTAGTGACCAAGACATAACAGGCCGACTGTACCTTATAGCCAATAAGGTAATGTGGGATATCAAAGGACATCTGATGGCCTTTGAGGACCTGACCTAAAACATTATGTGATGGTGCTGTACATGATACATGGTTAAATATTATTAGTAAACCTTAAGGATCAAAAGTCGATTACACAAGGCTGCATGGGGTGTGTGTCCAAGAGTGATAATGACAAGCCAGATGGCTACTATTTGATGCACACAGGATGTTGTATAATACAGATCAAAATGTCACAAATCTTTTGGTCCCAGTGTGGTAAGGCCTACAGTGTGTCTGTTTGACACATGCACAATTCTAAAGTTTATGAATAGACATGAGCATGATAATTCTACAATGAGAGGTTTTAGCACAACACCGTTGTGTATGTTAGCAAATCTAATGCAAATGTTCAAACATATCAAACACACTGGAAAAATGTGTAAGTACACTTTAATAACACCATAACTGCATTTGATTACTACATGGGCTCAAAGACACCATAGAACCAAACAAACTTTTTCACCCCCATTATTAAACTACTTCTAATGTTGCTCATCCCCTCCATTAATATAAACATGTATGCATGCATTACTTCGTCGCTTTGGTTAAAAGTGTCTGCTAAATGGCATATATTATATAATTATACCATACATCAGAGGTAGGGCCTACACATGTACTGTAATAATCCACAGAAGTGGTAAAGCAGACACACAGGGATAGTAATAGCAGGTCTCTGGGTCATGTTATGTCAGCTGAAACGTTTTTGGACAAAATCCAACATACAGATACAACGATAATGCTGAGGGGAACACCTTTTGTACGTAGTTGACAACAACACTTTCGGCAGAGTGACGGCTGTCACACATTCACATAGACCACTCAAATAATTTTGTATACAAGACTGATTGAAGTAAGTAGAAGGTGAGTTTCATAAAAAAGCATAGACTTCATTCTCCACCCTTTTAACGTTACTTAAAATGACTGATAGGCCTACAACAAGCGTCAGCTGCTTTTACACCCGATTATTGAATACATACCCGCAAGTCCCTGAAATGGTATTGTCAATAATTATGTACGAAATGTAGACAACGGATCGAATGAATAAATAGACGTTAGATAGAGGCTCTCACAAAACAATTGATAACAAATTGCCTAACGCTGCCATAACGCACCTCCAGAAAAAGCCATAACTCATATGGACAATAGATAATGCATAATGTCGAGGATCATAGACGGAAAAATAACATAAGCATTATAAGCAGACTTTGAATTTCAATAGGTCTGTCTAAAATATAATTTCGTAGGCTACTCACCAACTTCTAGGACCTATGGGAAAACTCTTGGACCAGATGTGTACGATATAACGAATAAAAGGTTCTATATTAACAACAACTCCGCCCAAATAACAAATGCCTGCGAACGTACAGCCAATAACGTCTCAGTAGGGTACGCGCCGCACTCCCATATCGACCTCTGATTGGATAACACTGATCTGAAGCCACGAGCGCCTGATGAGCTCATGAATAGTTGGGCCATTAAAAATAATACATCCACATTCAACAAACCGACAGACCCAAATAAATCCTCAACATATTTTGAACCAATAAGTGGACAACATCACACAGTCACACTGTCTTCACGATGACAATATCTGCATACAGCTGTCATATGATGACAGAATAATACAGGATGATGTAGCTAAAATAAATGCAAATATTTATAGATTAAATAGTAGGCTACTTTTATATTATTTTTTTTTCATGAAGTCGCAATTTTACACAACATGTGAAGTTTGAGATCTACTTTTCATCTTGGTTTCCACAAAAATTTTATTTATGGAAGCATCAACAATTTTAAGTCTGAAATATGGACAAATTTTAAAACATATGAAGACGACCTGTAGATCTACTAAATACAGGCATCCTAATTTTGTACAGAAGAGGCACAGCAGCTTGTTGTATAAATACATTTCCTGTCTCTTTAATAAGACATACGAGGAGGAAGGGCAGTATAAGCAAAGATTTGTATCCCTAAACCAAGATAAACCACAGCCTGTCGTTTCAAATGGTTCATAGTGGGCAGAACAAGCAAGGTGGTGGGCAGGGCCAATAACGAGTTAGTGAGATCCTATTGGCGCGTTCTAGCAATGTTTTGAAACTTTGTCAAAGGGTAAAGTCTACAAAACCTTATCCACTCTGTTCGTAACATATTTTTTTTGGGGGGGGGAACTATATTGAGATAAAATGATGAGAAAATTAGCACAATGTCGGCCAAAATCCATAGCATTCCATCTTCTCCCATTGCTGGCCTCTCGGCTTCCGCTCACTGTCATATTTGGTACATTATTTGAGCGAGTGGAAAAGCCACTCGGGTGCTTCACATTTATGCATCCGGTGAAATATCTGTCTCGTTGTTCTATCTGTGGTAGAGGTTCCCGGATCGAAGTGACACAATTCCAACTTAGATATTTTTGAGTCGAGTGTTACAGTAACTCATTTGAGAATTTAAACTAAGGTTTCAACGTTTGAATATCAGCAAGGCTACTTTGTTGCACCGTTTTATGAAATGGGACGAAAGGTTATATTAGCTACGTGCTCCTTGAATCAATGGGCACTAGATTTTGACGGAAACTTAGAGAGAATACTGAGAAGTAAGTCCGAATAAAATAATTGAGAATCACACTCTGCAAACTTCTCCGAAGTAAAAATCGTCGAATTGAAGATGCATTGTCCATTTAACTTAAACTGTAGTGGGTTCATATACAGAGTTGTTTTAAAGGTAATATGGTGTGTTGTAATGATTTATAGACATTCCACTTAGAAGCCTGGAGTATACTATACTAGGCAACTTGCTCTGCGGGAATAGCATGCAAGTCTTGCAATCAGGACTCTGGACATGCCATTCATTTTACTAATGATATCTTTCTCATGACTAGGTATCGCGATAGCCAAGTCTCAGGGGGCTAAATACAGACTGGGACCAGAACTGGAAATATGGTATATGTAATCTACATCTCCTTCATCAAAGTTGTGATTGTTGAGTACATTACTGTATACAGTATGTAGACTAGAACAAATATGTAGCTTATTAGACAAATGTATGTCTTTGTTTGTGGTCTTTTTATTTGACTCCTATAAAGCTCTGTGCATTTGCATATAATAAGCATCCTACATTGCCATGCCTGCTCTGAATTTCCATGAACTCTCCCTCAACCTCCTCTCTTTCTGTCCCTGGTCATCAGTGGGTATGGCTGTGCAGACCACTTCTACGAGTCAGACACCCTCCTGCACTGCTTCCAGGTACTCAGGAAGCTGCTGGAGTCACCTGTCACCCAGGACATCATCTGCGATGTTGGCATGTCAGTCACACTTCTCACAAGCACTTCAGCTCGGTTGTCCCTCTCTTTGCCTCCTGGACTATCATACCCCACTAAACAGTGTATGTTGTAGTAAGATTTCCGTAACCTGTGTCTAATGTTCTCTATGTCCCCCTCAGGCCCATCATGCATCATAATGTTCGGTATAACTGCAGAGTAATTTTCCTCAACGGGTAAGTCTCGGAAATAAGCAATTCTGCATTGATGTAGGTTATGTGCATTGTCAATAGTAAGTAGGTGTAATTGTTCACAATTCTTACCCACTTTTTAAAGGAAAATCTTGTTGATCCGACCCAAGATGCTGCTGGCCAACTATGGAAACAACCGGGAGTTCCGCTGGTTTTCACCATGGAATAAACTCAGGTAAGTGATCAACATTGAATCTGCACAAGAAACTCTTCCTTCTGCACATAATGATAATACTTTGATAAACAGTGAAATTAGAGAGATTCTCAGGTACTTTTGTATACTTTTTAGCCAGTAGTTCGGAAAGTAAGGCTTACGAGCCAAAAGTAGTCTCAGAAAATTGCATACTATGTCACATATGTTCAGATATGTGCACCATGTCATTGCTCTCTCTCTCACTCTGCTGTGCGGGCATCTTGCTAGTTGACACTCAAATGGCGAGCGGCTGAAGGGGGAAAAAGTGGGGGAAATGGCGCAAAACAGCTTCCAGAAAACAGTTGCCTTCAAACTAGGGATTTCGTGGCTAATTGAAGTAAGACAGTACTTCTGCTCATATATTATGCATATATGAACTACACATGGAGACTTCCGGTCCAAAGTGAGAGGTTTAAAAAATACTTGGTAGTCGCAAAAGTTCCGGAACGTCTTTAAATGTTTAGGTCAAAGCAGATTTGGTACGTGGAAAAGGACACAAATCCATATTTTTCACATCACACGTAATAACATATACGCATTTTGCTGCACCTGTCAAAAAACCTGCAAATCTCTCTACGTGACCATTCAACTTTGATTTGAACATGGCATTATTGTGTTTGTCTGCCACAGACATGTGGAGGAGTACTACCTGCCCAGGATGATCCAGGACATGACAGGACAGGTAGGATCCATCTCTCTCTAATGGCAGGGTGTTGGTATGCACTAACAAGGATCAGTGATAAGAGGATTATTTGCACGTTTCTTCATTTAAAGGGAATCTGCACCATTAATATACAGTACCAGTCAAAAGTTGGACACACCTACTCATTCAAGGATTTTTCTTAATTTTTACTATTTTCTACATTGTAGAATAATAGTGAAGACATCAAAACTATGAAATAACACATGGAATCATGTAGTAACCAAAAAAGTGTTAAACAAATCTAAATATATTTCATTTTTGATTCTTCAAAGTAGGCATCTTTTGCCTTGATGACAACTTTGCCCACTCTTGGCATTCTCTCAACCAGCTTCACCTGGAAAGCTTTTACAACAGTCTTGAAGGAGTTCCCACATTCGCAGAGCACTTGTTAGCTGCTATTCCTTCGCTCTTAGGTCCAACTCATCCCAAACCATCTCAATTAGGTTGATGTCAGGTGATTGTGGAGGCCAGGTCACCTGATGCAGCACTCCATCACTCTCCTTCTTGGTCAAATAGCCCTTACACAGCCTGGAGGTGTGTTGGGTCATTGTCCTGTTGAAAAACAACTGATTGGCCCACTAAGCGCAAACCAGATGGGATGGTGTATCGCTGCAGAATGCTGTGGTAGCCATGCTGGTTAAGTGTGCCTTGAATTCAAAATAAATCTGACAGTGTCACCAGCAAAGCACCATCACACCTCCTCCTCCATGCTTCACGGTGGGAACCACACATGCGGGGATCATCCGTTCACCTACTCTGCGTCTCACAAGGACACAGCGTTTGGAACCAAAAATCTCACATCTACTGGTCTAATGTCCATTGCTCATGTTTCTTGGCCCAAGAAAGTCTCTTCTTCTTATTGGTGTCCTTTAGTAGTGGTTTCTTTGCAGCAATTCGACCATGTGATTCACGCAGTCTCCTCTGGACAGTTGATGTTGAGATGTGTTAGTTACTTGAACTCTGTGAAGCATTTATTTGGGCTGCAATTTCCGAGGCTGGTAACTAATGAATGTATTCTCTGCAGCAGAGGTAACTCTGGGTCTTCCTTTCCTGTGGTGTTCCTCATGAGAGCCAGGTTCATGTTTTTTGCGACTGCACATGGAAACTTTCAAAATTCGTAAAGATGTCTGCTTTGACTGACATTCATGTCTTAAAGTAATGATGGACTATCGTTTCTCTTTGCTTATTTGAGCTGTTCTTGCCATAATATGGACTTGGTCTTTTACCAAATAGAGCTATCTTCTGTATACTACCCCTACCCCTACCTTGTCACAACACAACTGAATGGCTCAAACACATTATGACGGAAAGAAATTCCACAAATTAACTTTTAAGAAGGTGCACCTGTTAATTGAAATGCATTCTGGGTGACTACCTCATGAAGCTGGATGAGAGAATGCCAAGAGTGTGCAAAGCTGTCATCAAGGCAAAGGGTGGCTACTTTGAAGAATCTCAAATATAAAATATATTTTGATTTGTTTAACACTTTCTTTTAGTTACTACATGATTCCATATGTGTTATTTCATAGTTTTGAAGTCTTCACTATTATCCTACAATGTAGAAAACAGTAAAAATAAAAACCCTGGAATGAGTAGGTGCATCCAAACTTTAGAATGGTACTATATATGTGCAGCAATCAATAGTATCATCCATTTAATGTGATCGTTTATGAAATTCCGTTCCATTGTTCTGTCTCCTGAAGGACACTGTCCCCTTTGGTGACTGCGTCCTCTCAACCAAAGACACCTGCATTGGGAGTGAGATGTGTGCAGAGCTGTGGAACCCTAGGAGGTACATTCAATGAAGAGTCTCAAATGAAGGCCTTTTCTTTTCAAACCATTACTCAATTTCTGTAATGAGTTGTGTAATACTGTGTGCCCTTAGTTATTTGTGTAATGGATCGAAGGAGAGCTCAAATGTTTTTGAGAGATGAAGTGAGATTGCATATGTGAATAAATATATACTGTGTGTGTGTTTTTCTAGTCAGCTACGGTATGTAATGATGTATGTGGGAATGTCATGTGCTTGGCAGCCCCCATGTGGACATGGGTCTGGACGGCGTGGAGATCTTCACCAACTCCTCAGCCAGCTACCACGAGCTACGCAAGGCAGACCACAGAGTGAACCTGGTTAAATCAGCCACCACGAAGGTGATCGTACACACACGAACGGACGGACACATGCATGAACACACGCACATGTTATACAGCCCTTCAAACTCAACTCTGGACCTGGAAGCTAGTTCCACTGCATTTTTTGTATTGTTCCCCTCTAATCAGGGACTGATTTAGACCTGGGACACCAGGCGTGTGCAATTAATTATAAGGTAGAACAGAAAACCAGCAGGCTCCGGACTACGTAGGAGCTGAGTACCTCTGTTGTGCAGTATGTTTAGTGAGAATAGAGGTACTGCATGTTGCCTGCCCAGTAACCACTTGGAGGCACTGTTTTGTCATTATAATACTGCTCCATTTCATACATTGTTTTCCCTACATGTATATTTTGATTAGTATGAGTTTGGGTAACACTTATCATCGCATTGATCCTAGACATGTGTAATAACACTACTACATAACAACATTGTTGTTACATGTTATTTTAGTCAATTGTTATTGCATAGTAATGAAGTTGAGCGGTTTCTGATATTACAAGTGTGTTGTTTTGCACAGAGCGGGGGGATCTACATGTTTGCCAATCAGAAGGGTTGTGATGGAGACAGACTCTACTATGATGGTTGTGCCACGGTGGCCATCAACGGGGACATAGTGGCCCAGGGAAGACAGTTCTCCCTGGATGACGTGGTAAGGACAGGTTAAACATAACAAAATGTACATGTGAGAAGAATATCTTACAGCCTATTATTTCACCCTCACTTCACACACCAGGGTGAGCTGTGTTTGATTATATGGGTTGGCCAAGTCAGCATGTTGTATAATGCTAGCCATTCCCGAAGTGAACTCTTGGACTGTGTGTGTGTGTGTGTGTGTTGCAGGAGGTTGTGACTGCCATTCTGGATCTGGAGGATGTCCGCAGCTACAAAGGAGAGCATTGCCACCCACATGTGGTGAGCTGACACCTCTCTTCAAAACAGGACACTTTTTACTTCTCAGAAACGGTAGGTGTGATTCAGAAACACATTACTCCCCAAGTTAAACTAGCCACACAAGGGGAACCAGAGGTAATCCTGTTCAACACTCAACTCCCCAACCCAAGGCTCTGTCTCTGCCCGGTGTCGTCTTTCCTCCCTAGACTGGGTACACACAGAGAGAGTCCCTTCAATTATTGACTCGGACCCAAAATAGCATGCCGGTTACATTTGAAATGTCACATGGTTTGCTGATATGTCCTCTGCTCCACTGTGTCCAGGAGTATGAGCACAAGCCGTGCCATCGAGTCAAAGTGGACTTCTCCCTGTCTGATTGTGAAGATGTCTACCTCCCCACTCACCAGCCCATTGAGTGGCAGTTCCACACCCCTGAGGAGGAGATTAGGTATGGCACCTCCTGACAAAGACTGTGATCACAAGAGTGTTGTGTGCTTTATATGCTTCCCATAATAAATAGTAGCTATTTTTGTCTCCCTGTATTTCGTTTTTTTCACCATGGAATCATTGGAAACAGACAGCGATAGCAGCCTACTATATATATATTGCCACACATTGGAATCAGGAGCTTGGCGTGTGACATTCATTTACCCTGACTGCTCCCTTTGTGTCTGAAACTGAGCTGCCTGTCTTTGGTGGAGCCAATCTCTGTCTGAGAGAAGTTAACTAGAGAAACACGTTTTTTTAAAGCTACTTTCCAGATCATGTGACTGCCCACCTCTTTACAGTTTACACATACATACCCTTCCATTCAGGTGACAAACAGCACAGGGCCTTCATTCTAACCTGCAATTTGACCCATGTCAAATACATGCACATGTGTGTCTGTGTGATCTTGTCTTTGGTGTCTTCAGCCTGGGTCCAGCATGTTGGCTTTGGGACTACCTGAGGAGAAGTGGTCAGGTGAGTAGGGCTATATTTGGTTTAAATGATGTGTAAATGTGCTTATGCGTACCTGCTTATTACTGATTTATTGGTATTGTCTGTCTATCTCTATCTATAAACACTCCTGTTATTCCCTGCTCCAGGCTGGTTTCCTCCTGCCTCTCAGTGGTGGTGTGGACAGTTCCTCTACAGCCTGCATTGTCTACTCCATGTGTGTGCTGGTCTGCCAGGCAGTCAGAGATGGCAGTGAGTACTGGACTGGATACGGTGGTGCCAACAGGCCAATAGTGTTTTGTTGTGTGACACAAAAGCACATGGCTCCTATTCTAAAGTTTGACATTGCATTCAGAGTTTGTCACTACAGCTTCAGTTTCTTCTCTCCCTGTATCAGACACCCAGGTGCTGGAGGATGTTCAACGGGTAGTGAATGATGTGTCCTACACACCCCGGGACCCACGGGAGCTGTGCAGACGCATCTTTACCACCTGCTACATGGCCAGTGAGAACTCTTCAGAAGGAACCCGTAACAGGGCCAAAGACCTGGCCTCTCAGATTGGCAGGTGAGCGTCACTGGCCCCATCATAGTTGGGCAGTTACAGACTAACAAACTAGAACACAATGAGACTCACATCTGTTATAAATCTCACCTTATGCTTTTCTTCTAAAGTTATTTTTCTTTGTATTTATCTTGTTAATTCAGCTCACACATGAACCTCAACATCGACATGGCAGTGAAAGGCATGCTGGGAATCTTCTCCATGGTTACGGGAAAGTGTCCCCAGTTCCGTGCTAACGGTGGAAGCACAAGAGAAAACCTTGCCCTACAGAATGTGCAGGTGGGTTGAGTGTCAAGGAGTACATTGTTCAGGTGTTACCTGAAACACTTCAACAAAGCAGAAACCCGTTATTGCAAAATTAATTTAAAAAATGGTTTCTGAGATGAGCAGAGCTTTTCCCCTCACTTGCATTTCTCTTTAATCACACCATTTACTTGCATTTTCACACATGCTCACCACAATCCTCACACTATCATGTTCCAGTTAAACGGTCTGATCTGAGTAAGCAATTGTGTGGTGTGTGAATTGTATGAAACCCTTATCCACTATCCTGTCCCTTCCAGGCCCGAATCAGGATGATTCTGGCCTATCTCTTTGCTCAGCTCAGTCAGTGGGCTGAGGGGAAACCTGGTGGCCTCCTAGTCCTTGGCTCAGCCAATGTGGATGAGAGGTTAGTGAGTACTAGAGAATGTCAATGTTTCTCTTTTTTTTCTCTCTTTTTTTAAACTATGTGCTATCTGCTTCAGTCCAACAGAAAAGTACAAAAAGTGTATGATCCCTCTCTGTATTTGACCTACACCTCAATAACCCTCTATTCTGCAGTCTCACTGGCTACTTCACTAAGTATGACTGCTCCAGTGCTGACATCAATCCCATTGGGGGCATCAGTAAGACAGACCTAAAAAGCTTCCTGCAGTACTGTGTCGAACAGTTCCAGCTCACCGCCCTCAAAAGGTGAAGCACGCTGCTCTGCAATCCCGTCTTCTTCTCTGGGACAATACAAAACAGTCACTATAATGTCAGGAGACTCACCATGTTGGCAACTGTCTTTATGTCCTCTGTAGTATCATGGCTGCACCTCCCACTGCAGAGCTGGAGCCCCTGATGGACGGCCAGGTGTCGCAGACTGATGAGGTAACGAGTCAGCATGTCACCTCAAGTGGAGCCAGATGTGGTCTTGAGCCCTCTGATTATGTTGATTGTTGTGGGTGTGGGCCAACCACATACGAAGTGACAACTTATTTTTCTTTCTATTTATTTATTTTCCTCACATACTGTGCACACACTGCTATGATTGACCGTTCTTTATACGAATTAAGAAAAGTTGACATTTCAGACTTGCAGGTGAAAGTCATACCATAAACCCTCAGCTCTATTCAGCTTGACTACTGTTGTTATTGTCCCGTCATGTTTTTCTTCTGTGACTGTGTGACTCAACTTCCCCTGTCTATATATACCACCTCACAAGCTTGGAAAATTAATGTCTCTTCAGGGATGTCATCTGCGCACATGGTTTGTTCAGTTGTGGTGTAATCTGACCTCTTCCTTATCCCTTGCTGTCGTCCTCTCTCTTGCTCTCTCTGTGTCCCCCTCTCATTAGTCTGATATGGGGATGACCTACTCGGAGCTGTCTGTGATTGGTCGGCTCAGGAAGATCTCCAAGTGCGGCCCGTACAGCATGTTCTGCAAACTCATCCACACGTGGAGGGAGGCCCTCTCCCCTCTACAGGTCACTCTACACCTCTGTATCGCACACCATTTACTATTTTCATACTATTAGATGTCTGACACAAACAGGTGTGCCTGGCACCTACTACCATAGCCCGTTCAAAGGCACTTAAATATTTTGTTTTGCCCATTCACCCTCTGAATGGCACACAGACACGATCCATGTCTCTCAATTGTTTTAAGGATTAAAGGTCCTTCTTTAATCTGTTTTACCCTTCATCTACACTGATTGAAGTGGATTTAAGAAGTGATATCAATAAGGGATCATAGCTTTCCCTTGGATTCCCCTGGTCAGTCTCATGGAAAGAGCTGTTCATAATGTTTTGTACACTCAGTGTACGCTATCTATTTCTATGATTTGAGAATAACACTTCTTCTGACCATTTGACATTTCAGGTGGCGGCCAAAGTGAAACACTTTTTCCAGATGTATTCTGTGAACAGACACAAAATGACAACTGTGACACCATCCTACCACGCTGAGAGCTATGGCCCCGATGACAACCGCTTTGACCTCAGGCCATTCCTCTACAACACTCGCTGGTCCTGGCAGTTCAGAGCCATTGATAATCAGGTGGGGATCCGACAGTCAACATGACATTTTGTTTTATTTGACCTTTATTTAACTGGGGAAGTCAGTTAAGAACAAATTCTTATTTACAATGACGGCCTACCCCAGGCCAAACTCTCCCTTAATCCGGACGACGCTGGGCCAATTGTGTGCAACCCTATGGGACTCCCGATCACGGCCGGTTGTGATACGGCCCGGGATAGAACCTAGGTCTGTAGTGACGCATCTAGCACTGCGGTGCAGTCACTCAGGATATTTGTTTTTTTACTGTGGATCTCTCACATTTGGTTGTTCCCTCCTCAACGGCTTTATCAGATTTTATTTAATCTCACAAGAATTGTGAATGTCCACGGAACATGGTAAATTACACTGCCTGTCACCATGGGAGTACCCCAAGCTTCGATCCTAGGCCCCACGCTCTTCTTATTTTACATCAACAACATAGCTCAGGCAGTAGGAAGCTCTATCATCCATTTATATGCAGATGATAGTCTTATACTCAGCTGGCCCCTGCCCGGATTTTGTGTTAAATGCTCTACAACAAAGCTTTCTTAGTGTCCAACAAGCTTTCTCTACCCTTAACCCTGTTCTGAACACCTCCAAAATAAATGTCATGTGATTTGGTAAGAAGAATGCCCTCCTCCCACAGGTGTTATTACTACCTCTGAGGGTTTAGAGCTTGAGGTAGTCACCTCATACAAGTACTTGGGAGTATGGCTAGACGGTGCACTGTCCTTCTCTCAGCACATATCAAAGCTGCAGGCTAAAGTTAAATCTAGACTTGGTTTCCTCTATCGTAATCGCTCCTCTTTCACCCCAGCTGCCAAACTAACCCAGATTCAGATGACCATCCTACCCATGCTAGATTACGAAGGCATCACTTGAGAGCCCCCTTACGTAAAGGGGGCTCTCAAGCGGCTAGATGTTCTTTACCATTCGGTCATCAGATTTTCCACCAATGCTCCTTATAGGACACATCACTGCACTCTATACTCCTCTGTAAACTGGTCATATCTGTATACCCCTTGCAAGACCCACTGGTTGATGCTTATTTAAAAAACCCTCTTAGGCCTCATTCCCCCCTATCTGAGATATATACTGCAGCCCTCATCCTCCACATACAACACATGTTCTGCCAGTCACATTCTGTTAAAGGTCCGAAAAGCACACACATCCCTGGATCGCTCCTCTTTTCAGTTCACTGCAGCTAGCGACTGGAACGAGCTGCAACAAACACTCAAATTTGACAGTTTTATTTCAATCTCTTCATTCAAAGACTGAATCATGGACACTTTTACTGACAGTTGTGGCTGCTTTCCGTGATGTATTGTTGTCTCTACCTTCTTGCCCGTTGTGCTGTTGTCTGTGCCCAATAATGTTTGTACCATGTTGTGTTGCTACCATGCTATGTTGTCATGTGTTGCTGCCTTGCTATGTTGTTGTCTTAGGTCTCTCTTTATGTAGTGTTGTCGTGATGTGTGTTTTGTCCTATATTTATATACAGGGGCAAGAAAAAGTATGTGAACCCTTTGGAATTGCCAAATTGGTCGTCACATTTGATCTGATCTTCATCTAAGTCACAACATTAGACAAACGTAGTGTGCTTGAAATAATAACATACAAATTCTTGAATTTTTCTTGTCTATATTGAATACATCATTTAAACATTCACAGTGTAAGTTGGAAAAAGCATGTGAACCCCTTGGCTAATGACTTCTCCAAAAGCTAATTGGAGTCAGGAGTCAGCTAACCTGGAGTCCATTCAATGAGATTGGAGATCTTGGTTAGAGCTGCCTTTCCATCTAAAAAACACTCACAAAATTTGAGTTTGCCATTCACAAGAAGCATTGCCTGGTGTGAACCATGCCTCGAACAAAATATATCTTAGAAGACCTAAGATTAAGAATTGTTGACTTGCATAAAACTGGAAAGGGTTACAAAAGTATCTCTAAAAGCCTTGATGTTCATCAGTCCACGGTAAGACAAATTGTCCTTAAATGGAGAAAGTTCAGCACTGTTGCTACTGTTGCCGGCCTGCAAAGATGACTGCAAGAGCACAGCGCGGAATGTTCAATGAGGTTAAGATGAATCCTAGTGTCAGCTGAAGACTTACAGAAATCTCTGGAACATGCTAACATCTCTGACGAGTCTACGATACCTGAAACACTAAACAAGAATGATGTTCAAGAGAGGACACCACAGAAGAAGCCACTGCTGTCCAAAAAAAAAACATTGCTGCACATCTGAAGTTTGCAAAAGTGCACCTGGATGTTCCATAACGCAACTGGCAAAATATTCTGTGAACAGATGAAACTACAGTTGAGTTGTTTGGAAGGAACACACAACCCTATGTGTGGAGAAAAAAAGGCACAGCACACCAACATCAAAACCCCATCCAAACTGTAAAGTATGGTGGAGGGAGCATCATGGTTTGGGGCTGCTTTGCTGCCTCAGGGCCTGGACAGCTTTCCATCATCTACGGAAAAATGAATTCCCAAGTTTATCGAGACATTTTGCAGGAGAATGTTAAGCTATTTGTCCGCCAATTGAAGCTCAACAGAAGTTGGGTGATGCAACAGGACACCGACCCAAAACACAGAAGTAAATCAACAGAATGGCTTCAACAGAAGAAAATACGCCTTCTGGAGTTCTGACCTTAACCCGATTTGAGATGCTGTGGCATGGAATGGTCCAAAATTCCTTCTGACCGTTGTGCAGGTCTGATCCGCAACTACAGAAAACGTTTGGTTGAGGTTATTGCTGCCAAAGGAAGTTTAACCAGTTATTAAATCCAAGGGTTCACATACTTTTTCTACCCTGCACTGTGAATATTTACACGGTGTGTTCAATAAAGACATGAAAACGTATACTTGTTTGTGTGTTATTAGTTTAAGCTGACTGTGTTTGTCGAATTGTTGTGACTTAGGTGAAGATCAGATCAAATTGTATGACTTATTAATGCAGAAATCCAGGTATTTCCACAGGGTTCACATACTTTTTCTTGCCACTGTATATACACTGCTGTTCAAAAGTTTGGGGTCACTTAGAAAGGTCCTTGTTTGTGAAAGAAAAGAAGAAGAAAAAATGGTCCATTTTTAAAATAACATCAAGTTGATCATAAATACAGTGTAGACATTGTTAATGTTGTAAATGACTATTGTAGCTGGAAACGGCTGACTTTTAATGGAATACCTACATAGGCATACAGAGGCCCATTATTAGCAACCATCACTCCTGTGTTCCAATGGCATGTTGTGTTAGCTAATCCAAGTTTATCATTTTAAAAGGCTAATTGGTCATTAGAAAACCATTTTGCAATTATGTTAGCACAGCGCTGAAAACTGGCCTTCTTTAGACTAGTTGAGTATCTGGAGCATCAGCATTTGTGTGTTCGATTACAGGCTCAAAATGGCCAGAAACAATGAACTTTCTTCTGAAACTCGTCAGTCTATTCTTGTTCTGAGAAATGAAGGCTATTCCATGCTAGAAATTGCCAAGAAACTGAAGATCTCGTATAACGCTGTCTACTACTCTCTTCACAGAACAGCGCAAACTGTCCCTAACCAGAATAGAAAGAGATGTGGGAGGCGCCGGTGCACAACTGAGCAAGAGGACAAGTACCTTAGTGTCTAGTTTGAGAAACAGACTCCTCACAAGTCCTCAACTGGCAGCTTCATTAAATAGTACCCGCAAAACACCAGTCTCAACATCAACAGTGAAGAGGCAACTCCGGGATGCTGGCCTTCTAAGGCAGAGTTCCTCTTTCCAGTGTCTGTGTTCTTTTGCACATCTTAATCTTTTTTTATTGGCCAGTCTGATATATGGCTTTTACTTTGCAACTCTGTCTAAAAGGCCAGCTTCCCAGAGTCACCTCTTCACTGTTGACGTTGAGACTGGTGTTTTGCGGGTACACACTGTGGTTGCTGATAATGGGCCTCTGTATGCCTATGTAGATATTCCATAAAATATCATCCCTTTCCAGCTACAATAGTAATTTCCAACATTAACAATGGCTACACTATATTTCTGATCAATTTTATGTTATTTTAATGGACAAAAACTGGCCTTTTCTTTCAAAACAGGACATTTCTAAGTGACCCCAAACTTTTTAACGGTTGTGTGTGTGTGTATGTGTGTATGTATGTATGTATGTATGTATATATATATATATATATATATATATATATATATATATATATATATATACACACACACACACACACACACACACACACACACACATTTATATATATTTATTTATTTATTCGGCCCTGCAGGAGGCCTTTGGGTAGGCCGCCATTGTAAATAAGAATTTGTTCTTAACTGACTTGCCTAGTTAAATAAAGGTTCAATAAAATAAATATTATTATTTCATACACAGGTGTCCAAGATGGAGGTTGGGAATGACTACCACGACTAAGGCTCATCCCAATGGCAGAGCAACATCCCAAAGAACTCATCTAAATTGTGACAATAAACACTGTAGTGCAACTCCAAACACTCTTACTGTACACACAATGCCTTCTTACTGTACAGTATTCTAATTTCTGAAAATAGACCTAGGCTATTGATTGATATTATAGACTCTAACAATGAAGAGTATTCAAAATAAGTATTTTGTGTCAGTGGTTCAGCATGATGTGCATTAATTATGTTGTCGTTCTGCATGCTCTAGGCCAGCTTAAACTGGCGGTCTTGTTAAAAATATTCACAACAGTCTATTCTCTCAGGTTCAAATACAATACACTTGTTCATTGAAATAGTGATGTACTGCTTTACTATAAAACACGTTTTTATCTTGTTTTGTACTGTTATCAAATATGTGTATAACATGAGTCTAAGTGGTAACATTTACTACCAAGGAAGTGGCCAAGCGAAAACGAGTAAGTGTGAAACGTCTTCTAACGCACCACTTTTACTGGCGCGTAGAAAGCTGCTGACTAACAAAATAGAGAGTAAACTACCACTAGACCTTAAGTAGACTACCATTGTTTTAAATTAAGAGCTACTTTGGGGACAGGCTACTCTTGAGTTACGCGCGGTATAGCTCAGTGGCGCGGTGAGTCACCCGCTGGTGAAAAGTGATACTTGAGAGAACACAGGGAGGAGTTCGTTTCCTAAAAACAGATTTCCCGTACAGTCGTAACCAAGTGGAGAAACTGTCTGTAAATATAAAACTATGGATTTAACGAATTTACACGTTTTTGACAGCATAACATGTTTTCTGTCTCTCTGACAGTTCCAGTATAGTTCTAATTCTCTTCCCTAAAACTGGCCATTTACACTTGGCGGAGGTTCAGTTTGTTTTACCTGAGTTACAGGCGCCGCATAAACAAGTTTACACTCGCTTAGTTAGGTCAAATTTACTAGATGGAATCGGAACCACTGCTGACTGGAAGCATTAACTACGGCTCCCACCCTGACAACAATGATCACCTTGAAAAGGGATCCCCAAAGACAAGACGTCTGTCCTACTCGGTTGCTGCAGAGTACTGCTGTGTCGGAGGGGGTAAGCGTTTCAGTTGTTCACAATATTTGAAGCATAGCTTCATAACATGTTATAACACGGTCATAACCATTTCATGTCATGACTGACATAATATTTTCACAACGCTGGCATTACACATATTTAGACATGTTGTGACATGTGACATATGATACGGTCCTCTACCCTTTCGCCGAAGTATACGATCAGGCCGCTGATCACCCAGTCTCTTCTTGTCTGGACGGTGTTACACTGACATGAGATGGAATTAAAATGGTTGTATACTACCGTCAACAAAATGTAATTATTGACTGTAATGTGACTATCGTGAGCGCATACCCCGTAGCACTTCCAGGATGCTCTGCATCTCCTCCTTCTTTGCAGCACCTCTCATCTTGAACAATGACAACAGTCTTGTAATGATCCAGCTTCTCCATGAAGGTGGACTGAAAACCGGATGGTTATAATCCTTCTGAATTCCTTCTCAATCTGTGAGAGAAAGAAACAGAGATGTGGGACTGATGCTGTGATGCGTATCTCAGATCAAAACAACAAAGAATAATGATGAATCATTACATTCATTATTGTCTATTGTCATTCAACTGTAATTGGACGCGAGTGGGCTGAAACAGGCCCGGACATTTGTCTTTGAGGTCACTCACAGGAAGTTAGACTCCCAAGTTTTTTTTTATGGCTGCCTCCCTCAAAGCCTTAACCTCCACAATGGATACAGATGCATGAGCTAGCTACTTTCTCTGAAAAATATAAGTAAGGAACAGAAATCAGAGTAGACTATGCAACAATGGGGTAATACAGCTAAAGAAAGACACACTAAAAGCTAAGGCTACATACCAATAGCTAACGAATTCACACATTGTCAAACACATTAAAATCTTATTTTCTTAACGTTTTCATAACATATAGCTAACGTTAGCTCTCAACTATTCATGTAGCTAACTAACTACAGTACCAAGTTAGCTAGCTAGTGTTTGTTAATCACTACATATGTTGGTGTGGACAACTACTAGGTAAATA
Organism: Oncorhynchus mykiss; assembly: GCF_057628025.1. NCBI lineage: Eukaryota > Metazoa > Chordata > Actinopteri > Salmoniformes > Salmonidae > Oncorhynchus > Oncorhynchus mykiss. Next base: position 13,337,723 of record NC_143047.1, read on the forward strand.
TCCACCCATGCATTGTAACGTTAAAGGCAACAACAGTACTACAGCTATTATCCCGCGAGGTGAGGTATTGAAAACAGTGGTGTCAATCATTTTTAGCCCTACCTTTTTGAGAAAAAAGGTATTACCTGTTAAACAAGATATTTTTCTGAGCCATTGTATAAAGTAATATCATTTCCCCATTTGTTGAGAATACAATGTAGCTCAGTATTTAAATTATTTATTTTATACAGTAATTTTTGTTCATTTTATCAAGGTTGTCAATCATTTCAGACACCACTATATATATATATATATATATATATATATCATTTCATACTGTCTAGAGACCTATCACATACATCACCATATATCAGTCTTAAGTCAAAAATGCTGTCCTGCTCTTGAAATCATGCAAGTCATCAGCAACAGAGCATTGGGGTAAGCACACGTTTGACATCAATGTATGTGCAATTGCCATGGTAATACAATTGTCAATTTCAGGAAATTTACCATTTTTGTGTGTTCCTACCCCAATGTTGTGTGGTAGGTTTTGTGGGTTTTAACACTCTTAAGTAGGTGTCATAACCAGCCATAAAACATTGCAATATATGTCACAACACACATAAATATGTGTTATGACAGTGTTATGACAGGTCATGACATGGTTATGACCGTGTTGTAAGGTGTTATGACGCTATGCTACAAGTAAAGTGTTACCAATTGTTTTTAATGTCTCAAAACTCTATTTGAGTGGTCCACAATGTGTTTATAAAAAAATCTTTAAGATACTTGGTGACAGGAAGTTGAAAGGAAGTTTTCTTTGGCAGCATATTGTGGACTGATTTTGAGAAAAGTTGCCCTTGTCAGAGACAGCCATGATGAGTGATGACACATAATGTGGTTGTAGTCAGCAGTGGTAGTGTGGAGGGAAACAAAGTCTAATATGAGTCATCCAGTCTGGGTTAAGAACAATTGCTCTATGGGTAGGAAATGTTCTTTCAAAATATGTAAAGAAAATAATAGTCACCTGAAAAGGGAAATACTATCAAACATGCATGTGACCATGTATTATGACTGGAAAATGTACGTTTAAAGGTTAGACCAGTGGAGTGACATTGCAGAGGCAGTGGGATTCTGGGTAAACAGTTCAGCTGTATGTTGAGAATTTGAATGAAGCCTATCATTCTTGTCATACTAAATGGAGGGAAACAATAAACAGCCCAAATCCTATGAATTGCCCTGAAGCCAGGTTGAAATGCCAAGCTCCACATTGTGTCCTGTTGAACAAGGATGGCCCTGCCCTAGATTACTCTGCCCTTTTCAAACGTCCCGTTTTACTGATGATGTGCAGCTCTACTTTACACCCCATACAAAGCTTTTTTTGCTTGAGGCAGTCATGTAATGAAATAGAGCACATTGCCAAAAGTATGTGGACACCTGCTTGTCAAACACCTCATTCCAATATCATAAGCATTCATTTGGAGTTGGTCCCTCATTTGCTGCAATAACAGCCTCCACTCTTCTGGGAAGGCTTTCCACTAGATGTTGGAACATTGCTGCAGGGACTTGCTTCCATTCAGCTACAAGAGCATTAGTGAGATCGGGCAAATATTAAGCCTGTCTCAGAGTCAGCGTTCCAATTAATCCCAAAAGTGTTCGATGGGGTTGAGGTCAGGACTCTGTACAGGCTAGTCAAGTTATTCCACACTGATCTCGACAAACCATTTTTGTTTGGACCTCGCTTTGTCCACGGGGGCATTGTCATGCTGAAACAGGAAAGGGCCTTGCCCAAACTGTTGCCACAAAGTTGGAACCACAGAATTGTCTAGATTGTCATTGTATGCTCTAGCGTTAAGATTTCCCTTCACTGGAACTAAGGGGCCTGGCCTGAACCAAGAAAAACAGCCCCAGACCATTCTTCCGCTTCCACCAAACTTTACAGTTGGCGCTATGCATTCGGGTAGGTAGCGTTCTCCTGGCATCCGCCACACCCAGATTCATCCGTCGGACTGCCAGGTGCTGAAGTGTGATTCATCACTCCAGAGAACACATTTCCACTGCTCCAGAGTCCAATGGCAGCAAGCTTTACACCACTCCAGCCAAAACTTGGCATTGTGCATGGTGAACTTAGGCTTGTGTGTGGCTGCTCAGCCATGGGAACCCATTTCATGAAGCTCCCGACTAACTGAATTAGCTGAATCAGCCAAATTACCTCATTTGTAGGGGGACAAATGGGGACAAAGACAAATACAGGAGATAATATGGCTTCTTGACACAGATCAAAATAGCTGTATGAATGTGATATATTATTGTAGACCCAAACTGAAAATAATAATTGAATTGAAGTGATAGTCCAGTAAGTGAAAGAGAGTTCAGTTGACATTTAGATGTGTGATCAGGTCTGTGGAAAAATGCCTGGAATCAGTAGCTAATTTAATCTGACTTGGCGAGGGATGTTTGAAGCACACTATCCATCCAGACTTGGTTATAATTCAATTGGAATATTTGAAAGATTAAGATGAATTCAGACACGCTAGTATTGAACTTTATTGCAAACACATGCACACAGGCCTATCCTAGGATTAGGATATGTGCTCAGACTTTGACCTCTGTGGAACAGTCAGTACTGTTTTTGTTGTATAATCAGTGGCCACTGATAAAAGGTGAGCATGAGATGCAAGGTTTTGGTTGTGGTTTATTATTCTGCTTGAGAAAAACTACAGATAGGTCGATAGGTTTGTTTTCAATGTTTTGTTTTCAACCAACACAAAGTATGACTTCATTTGCTTGAGAAAAACTATTGTTTCACATCACTTGCTGAATCATTTCCCTCTCCTCTTACACAGGTGATGTGGATCTCTACCTCCAGCAAGCTGTTGTGTTTATTGAGGACGCCATACAGGTGAAACATATATATCCTTTGTGTGAACTCTCGCTGTAACTGATTGAAATATATTATTTGTATGACTTGATTATGAACTGTCCCTAAACTGCGGTTTCAAAACAATGAAATGTGTTTCTCGTTCTACAGTACCGATCCATCAATCATAGAGTGGATACAAACTCGTTACGTCTGTACAGGTGGTACTACTCCAGGTTATGGCAATGGTAAGCCGCTACTGTCGTGATGAGTCAAAGTATGTTGTTCTGGATTGTTCTGCATGTTTCTATTCTTATATTTGTCCTATCCTCTAAAGCCAATCCTTATATCCTCTCTGCACTGCATCTCACTGCAATGTGCAGTATTCAGTAATGTCGTCAGTCATTGCTGACTTAACTCTGTCCTGTCTTAGCTTCCTCTGTGGTTAAGTGTAGTGAGAAGAGCACTTTATGACGGTGAAGCCAACCATCACCCTTCCCGTTCTCAGTTTGAAACCCTCTCGCGGGTTTTGTGTCATTGTTAAACGACTCTCTGTGTTGCTCAGGGGGCTGGGCCTGACTATTGCGGTCGTCTTGATGCTGGCTTTCATCGAGAGGCCCTCGTCTTTCTCCTACACATCAGACCCCCGCTTCAGACCTCCCCCCTGGGAGCCCCCCTGTGGCCTGACAGAGGGCATAGAGATTGTCTGCCTCATCATCTTTGCCATTGACCTCACTACCAAGGTAACCATCAGGCCATGTTTCTGACAATGTCAACGGGGAAGAGAGTAGATGGGCAACAAGAAATCTCAAAGTACATGAACATCCATTTTGTGTCTTTATTTGCAATAAATATATATATATGGCTCAAGCTTAATCTATTGTCCTTAGAGCTATTTGATTGGCTGGGACGAGTTCCGGAAATGCAAGTGGTTGATTGTCTACATCTTGGCCGTCTCAGCATCTGTAATTGATTGGACGTTGACGTTGAGCATGTATTGTGATCAGGTGAGATCATATTCAAAATATTGGTTTATACGTCCTCTGTAACATGTCTCTTGACAGTTGATAAAGACATGGTTTACAATACAAAGACTCAAATGGAATATGGCTCTTTCCCTTTGTTGTTCGATGTCAGAACTTACGAGTTAGGAGACTCATTCGGCCCTTCTTCCTCCTTCAAAACTCCTCCCTGATGAAGAAAACATTAAAGTGCATCAAGAGGACTCTCCCAGAGATAGCCAGGTAATTGTGTTAAACACCAACACTTTGTTCAATCTCATATCTTCACTTCACAGCTTTACAATGATCGTCAACCTCAAAATACTCTCACTTCTGTTATCACATACATAGTTCCCTAAAACTGCTTTGTAGGGTATATGTAGGGTTATATACTGATACATGATTCACTCTTGTTTCAGTACATATGAGACCCGCAGAGGGCACCCTAATCTACTTGTACATGTATATAGGCCTGACTGTCATTGCAGAGGTGTGTGTCTAATGCACCACTCCCCTCTCTCTTACCTCCCAGTGTTATCCTGCTCCTGGCCCTCCACCTCTGCCTCTTCACCATGATTGGCATGCTGCTCTTTGCTAAAGGAGAGGTACGTTCTGTTCCACCCTGCTGGCTGTACTGTTGACGCCCAGTTCTCAAGCCTGAACGTGCCCTTTTACCTTACCTCACGACTGTTTTATTCACTCGGTGGTACAGGCTTTAACAGAGCTTGTAGATGTGTAGTATTACAACTGCCTGAATAGAGACCTGTACAGAAACTCACCCCCACATGACCAGGATGAAGCACAATGGATGTCCATTTAACATTGTTGTTATAAGGGAGTTAAGTATCTCCGTATTACCTCTGTTTTGTCCCTAGAACCCAAAGCATAACGGGGAGTGGGAGACCTACTTCAGAGACTTGCCCACGTCTCTCTCCTCTCTCTTGGTGCTCCTCACTACAGCCAATAACCCTGATGGTAAGTTCACTGTGTAGGTCATAGTGAACTAAACATATATTTTCTGCTGTCAGCTGTCTACTCCACCTAAAGTTGTCTTCGTGTTTTTAACAGTGATGATTCCGGCCTATTCCTTAAACCGAGGATACTCCATCTTCTTCATTCTCTTTAGTGGTTTTGGTAAGAGCTAGCCACCAAATGAACTGGGAAATATGAAACAGATTGAGTGGTAATACAGTCTGTTGTTAATTTGTCCTATTTACTGCTTCCAGGAACCTACTTCTTGATGAACTTACTAACTGCCATCATTTACAACCAGTTCAGGGGATACCTGCTGGTGAGTTTAAGACTGGCACTGGACTGATATGATTTAAATATCAGAGCATTTTAAGGTACAGCGTAAACCCCATAGAATATCATGATGAAACTGTTCTCTTGTGGCAGATGTCTGTCCAGGCGTCCATCCTAAGGAGGAGACTGGGCGTCAGAGCTGCCTTTGAGGTCATGTCCTGCCAGGGGCGGGGTCAGGACGCTACACACTCAGAGGAGCATGTGTAAGACTGCTCATTCTCTTACCCTTAAGCCCTACACACACAAAGACACACACACACACTGAATGGCCTTACATCTTGTCCATCCCAGAGAGCGTGTGCGGGTGGATGCCTCTTTGCAGGTCATGGCGAGGGTACAAATGAAGTCCTACTACAGACAAGCCATCATCAAGGTGAGAAAAGACTACAGTGCAAATCTTTAGAACATGTGGATAAACATTTTAATATAACTCCCTTTGAATTTGCCTGTTTCCCTGTCTCTCTCTCTATACAGTGCCTTGCGAAAGTATTCGGCCCCCTTGAACTTTGTGACCTTTTGCCACATTTCAGGCTTCAAACATAAATATATAAAACTGTATTTTTTTGTGAAGAATCAACAACAAGTGGGACACAATCATGAAGTGGAACGACATTTATTGGATATTTCAAACTTTTTTAACAAATCAAAAACTGAAAAATTGGGCGTGCAAAATTATTCAGCCCCCTTAAGTTAATACTTTGTAGCACCACCTTTTGCTGCGATTACAGCTGTAAGTCGCTTGGGGTATGTCTCTATCAGTTTTGCACATCGAGAGACTGACATTTTTTCCCATTCCTCCTTGCAAAACAGCTCGAGCTCAGTGAGGTTGGATGGAGAGCATTTGTGAACAGCAGTTTTCAGTTCTTTCCACAGATTCTCGATTGGATCCAGGTCTGGACTTTGACTTGGCCATTCTAACACCTGGATATGTTTATTTTTGAACCATTCCATTGTAGATTTTGCTTTATGTTTTTGATCATTGTCTTGTTAGAAGACAAATCTCCGTCCCAGTCTCAGGTCTTTTGCAGACTCCATCAGGTTTTCTTCCAGAATGGTCCTGTATTTGGCTCCATCCATCTTCCCATCAATTTTAACCATCTTCCCTGTCCCTGCTGAAGAAAAGCAGGCCCAAACCATGATTCTGCCACCACCATGTTTGACAGTGGGGATGGTGTGTTCAGCTGTGTTGCTTTTACGCCAAACATAACGTTTTGCATTGTTGCCAAAAAGTTCCATTTTGGTTTCATCTGACCAGAGAACCTTCTTCCACATGTTTGGTGTGTCTCCCAGGTGGCTTGTGGCAAACTTTAAACAACACTTTTTATGGATATCTTTAAGAAATGGCTTTCTTCTTGCCACTCTTCCATAAAGGCCAGATTTGTGCAATATACGACTGATTGTTGTCCTATGGACAGAGTCTCCCACCTCAGCTGTAGATCTCTGCAGTTCATCCAGAGTGATCATGGGCCTCTTGGCTGCATCTCTGATCAGTCTTCTCCTTGTATGAGCTGAAAGTTTAGAGGGACGGCCAGGTCTTGTTAGATTTGCAGTGGTCTGATACTCCTTCCATTTCAATATTATCGCTTGCACAGTGCTCCTTGGGATGTTTAAAGCTTGGGAAATCTTTTTGTATCCAAATCCGGCTTTAAACTTCTTCACAACAGTATCTCGGACCTGCCTGGTGTGTTCCTTGTTCTTCATGATGCTCTCTGCGCTTTTAACGGACCTCTGAGACTATCACAGTGCAGGTGCATTTATACGGAGACTTGATTACACACAGGTGGATTGTATTTATCATCATTAGTCATTTAGGTCAACATTGGATCATTCAGAGATCCTCACTGAACTTCTGGAGAGAGTTTGCTGCACTGAAAGTAAAGGGGCTGAATAATTTTGCACGCCCAATTTTTCAGTTTTTGATTTGTTAAAAAAGTTTGAAATATCCAATAAATGTCGTTCCACTTCATGATTGTGTCCCACTTGTTGTTGATTCTTCACAAAAAAATACAGTTTTATATCTTTATGTTTGAAGCCTGAAATGTGGCAAAAGGTCGCAAAGTTCAAGGGGGCCGAATACTTTCGCAAGGCACTATATATATATATGTCTCTCTCTCTCTCTTCCTGTAGAGATTGCAGCAGTTGTCAGATGGCTTCATCCAGTGGGAGGCCTTCCGGGGTCTTTTTGATGAGCTGGACAAGGACCGCATCAAAGAGGTTGGGCCACAGCTCATTAACTACTCTGTGCTTCTTCACCGGATCAATGTTACTGTTTTGGATGAACTCTATTGTTGGTTCTAAACTGGTTTATTTTGCCTGTCTAAATGATAGCTAGATTGCTCCTGTATGATTTGACGAGTCTTCATTGTCTTTCTCCTGCAGCACCCTCCGAAGCCAGAGTACAACTCTCCGCTCCTCCAGAAGCTTCAGTTGGTTTTCAGCCACTACTATGTAATGATAGTGGGCAACGCCGTGGCCCTGGCCAATGTCATGTGCATCTGTGTAAGAGCAGGACCTTCTCACAGACAGTATGTTGTTCCTGTTGTTTGGTTTTCCAGCAAATTAGACCGAGGCTCAACTTGTTTGGTCTCTCTGTTTCTCTCCGTGTGTTGCAGACCATACTGGTGCTTGACTCCGAGAAGTCCATCGCAGAGCGGGATGACTACTACATGGAAGTTATTAACTGCTTCTTTATTCTATACTACCTGATGGAGATGAGTCTAAAGATATTAGCCTTTGGGTGGAGAGGCTACCTGTCATACAGAAACAACATCTTTGATGGTCTTCTCACATTTTGCCTTCTGGTAAGATATTCTGAAAATGACAGGAAACATATTAAAGGTGCAATATGTAGCAATCACTCAACCATTTCAATGCTTCTCCTAATTTCAGTTTGACAATGTATAGTGTGTGTAGAGAATCATTGTACAATCTAAACTGCTCTGAAATATTATTTCAATAACCAAATATATTGGGTTTTTTTCAGCTGTTTGAAGCTAGTGTACAAAACCGAAAGAAAAAAGACGCTAAAACGTAACTTAACGGGGAGCATAGAAAAAGCGCACACAGAATGGGTCTACCGCTTCTCAAATCTATAACTCACATTTCTATGTGAATTTGGTCGGGTCGCCCCAAAAGCTACATACTGCCCCTTTAAGCATATTTCTGTCTTGGTAATATAACTGAAAGTATTTTTTATATATTTTTTTACAGGTCCTTCAGATCACCATTTTTGCCACCTACAGGCTTCCATTTCCTAAATGGTTGGTGTCTTCACTTCGGTCATATTTCTCACTCAACAAATGCATTCTGTAGAATGAAATTGTCTTAAAGGATGTTGCTCATTTGTATATACAGTTACAATAGTGATGAAAGAGTAATTTGGTTTACACACACACACTCACACACAGGTACATGGGGATGGTTGAAAACAGGAATAGAAGCATGGACATATAGATATGGTACATGGGGATGGTTGAAAACAGGAATAGAAGCATGGACATATAGATATGGTACATGGGGATGGTTGAAAACAGGAATAGAAACATGGACATATAGATATGGTACATGGGGATGGTTGAAAACAGGAATAGAAACATGGACATATAGATATGGGACATGGGGATGGTTGAAAACAGGAATAGAAACATGGACATATAGATATGGTACATGGGGATGGTTGAAAACAGGAATAGAAACATGGACATATAGATATGGGACATGGGGATGGTTGAAAACAGGAATAGAAACATGGACATATAGATATGGGACATGATAAACATAGCAGAGGAAGAGTGTTACTGAGTAAAACACTACGGATGGATGAACGATAAGTAACTAACTAAGTAGCACTGTGAGATTGAATACACCTTTGTGTGGTGTGGTTGTCCCAGGAACCCTTTGGTCATATCTCTCACTCAACAAATACATTCTGTAGAAGGAAATTGTCTTGAAGGATGGTGCTCACTTATATATAGCAACAATAGTGAAGAATTGTTGGCTCCCGAGTGGCGCAGCGGTCTAAGGCACTGCATCTCAGTGCAAGTGGTGTCACTACAGTCCCTGGTTCAATTCCAAGCTGTATCACATCTGGCCGTGATTGGGAGTCCCATAGGGTGGTGCACAATTGTCCCAGCGCTGTCTGGGCTTGGCTGGGGGGAGGCCGTCATTGTAAGAATTTGTTCTTAACTGACTTGCCTAGTTAAATAAAAGGGGGAAAAAAGGAAAATAAAGGGGGGGAAAAAGGAGTAACACACACACAGGTACATGGGAATGGTCTAAAACAGAAACAAGGACATGAAGAGATGTTACATAGTGATAAACATAGCAGAGGAAGAGAGTTACTGAATAAAATGCTCGGAATGGATGAACGATGGCAGATAAGAAACTAAGTAACACTGTGAGATTGAATACACCGTGTTGTGTGGCTGTCCCAGGAACCCAGCGTCGCGTGGTCTGATGTCTCTGTGGGAGATGGTGCGTCTGGTCAACATGCTCATCGTCGTCCGCTTCCTTCGAATCATCCCTGATATCAAGGTGAGGAAGTGGTGCCGCTGGGTAGTATTAGTGCCATCATTTTCAATATATGTGACAAGACCATTGTATATGTTGTATTTGGCTCCACCTAGTGGTGGAAATTGTTTATTGCTTGACTTGCTCTATTTTGGTGTACTCTATTGTCAATAGAGTTGTATTGTTGTAAATCAATGCCCGGTACAGCCAATGTCTTTATCATCTCTGGTTATGCATGTTGGTATTACAATATATAAAAATAGTCATATTTGTGTTTTAATGGCTCTTTTAGCTGATGGCCCTTGTAGCGAGTACTTTGGTTGACCTGGTGAAAAACCTCAGAGCGTTTGCAGGAATACTAGTGGTGAGTGACACAATGACACTTTTTTCTCTCTTTCGTTCTCTCATCCAGCTAGTCATTTTAAATGCATCTCCATACACTAGGCGTCTGTTTGCTGGACATCGTGGATTCCCTATCACAGCTAACATTCTGTTTGTTCTTTAGGTGGTGTTCTATGTTTTTGCTGTCCTTGGCATCTGGCTGTTCCAGGGAGCCATCACAGCTCCAGGGAAGATGAGGTACAGTTTGACAATGATGTATTTGAACGCTTGTACACTATTTACAAACATTTAAAGTAGCAATGGCCTCATACAGTAGCTAATATGGCTATTTTAATGTGTTTACTGTGTGAGGTAATTGGAAGTTGTTTTGTACGTATTCATTACAGTGTGATGTCCAATTCCAGTATGGAGAACATCACCATTAACTTCACCATGGAGTGTGGTTCCTACGAGCAGCTGGGCTACTGGCCAAACAACTTTGACGACTTTGCTGTGGGTGCCCTTCTCTTGTCTCTCGCTCTGCCAGCCCGTGAAGTAGAATCATAGACAGAGAACACAGGGGAGGCTTAGCTCAAGGCGAATATTCTGTCTACTGTTGTAAGAGACCGGTTTAATGAGAATAGACTTTGGAGGGAATGAAACTGTAAAACACATGGTTGGCATTCTATCTGTGACTCATGTGTACTGGCTCAGACTGGGAAGGCTAGTGTTGTGGGGGTAACCTTTCAAGGGGATAATGCACTGAAGTAACTTTTAAAAGACACCCGTAAAATACCATGGTGGGTATGTTGACATTTCAGTCCTGATCAATCAAAGGAATCTTTAAATTGTGTCTAAATGTTGAGAGAGAGAGAGAGAGTGGACACTAACCTGTGATTTCTTTCTCCTCTCCCTCGGTTTTGCTCAGTCTTCCCTCGTCCTCCTTTACAACATCATGGTGGTGAATAACTGGCAGGTGTTTATGGATGCCTACACCAGATACACCACAGAGTAAGCCAACAATAATACAAATCCGTACATGATTCTTATGATCTAACTGTCAGACGCTTCAATTCGTTTCCCTATCCACTAGAGGGCAGCGGTTGACGGTGAAGCACATCAGTCCTTTTAATTTTGGGCCAAGCCTTACTTTAGTGAGCTCCCACTTCATAATATTTATCTAATTTCAGTTGTTCCCTAAAAAATTGCAACTGTTTGGTTGGTTAAATAAGCTTTTGTACCCAACTCAGGAACAAGGCTAGTAACAGTGAAAATACATGTAGGAGTGGGGCCATAGTTCACGTTCGTTATTTGCCCTGCTTAAAGAGGATGAAGACAAGTTAATTGTGCATGGGGCTCCGTTTGTAAAACAGTGATTATGGGTAATGGTGATGTGTCCATGAAAACAGTTGATCAGGTTTCTTCTCTCCTCCCAGGTGGTCCAAGGTCTACTTTGTCTCCTGGTGGCTTACCTCCTCTGTCATGTGGGTCAACTTGTTTGTGGCTCTCATCTTGGAGGTATGTATCAGCTTATGCTGGCCTGATTTGTACTTACTGTAGTTTAAGTGCAAGATGTTTTCTGAAAAGATGTAAGCTCAATGAATCCTCCGTTTTATGTGAAAGAACTTCATCTATAAGTGGGACCGAAGTGTCACATGTTCAGTGGCGGACGTTGAGCGAACAGGCTATGAGACCACTGTCCAGCTCATGTTCAGGTAGGTTGCTTTTTAACTCCGCTCTGGCTTTTTGCTTCTGTTTGTTGTCTGGGCGGCTGCATATTCCTACTATTTGGTGTTGGTTTTAGGCCTATCCCAGTCACCAACGGGGATGCCCTGACTGTCAGCGGTTCTGCCAGTTCTCTGTGAATGCAGTCAAATGTTTTGGCTGTATGTCATTTAGTATCAAAAGGCACTGCTTTAAACCATGCTCTTTGGCTACTCACATTTCACTACTGTATCACTTTTCCCCAAAATCTTTGGAAATGCTTTTATCTGTGCAATTGTGTCTGGGGAGCTTTCTGATTACAAACTCTTAAATGGCATGTATTTCTTTGTGACCTAGCTTGCAGATCATGTATTATATAGGATAGGTGCAGGTACAGCCGACTAGCATTTAAAAAAAAAAATTGTTACTAGTCAAAGTATCGAGATAATATCATCACAAATAATATTGCGATATGTAACTGTATCAATTTTTACCCCATCACTAATATAATTGGTAGCAAAAACATCCGCCCCCCTTTTTAACCACTTAACTAAACGCATGTCGCTGAAATATTTGCTGAAGGTGTGGTTGATATGTTTAGCAGGGGCAAGTCAGAAGAGCAACCCTTAATGCCCGTCCCTAAATGCACGTTGTGGACTACAGCAGCCGCTTGCATGAGCGTGCTCCGCTTCAACTCGTTGTGTGTCTCTTGACACAGTTTCGTGTCCTGTCTTTAAAACTGCACTGTTCCTTCCAGAGAACAAATTCAGGAGCCTACAGAGGAGGAGCTGGTCACCCAACTCCACCAGCACCCTCACCTGCATCTCAGCTGATGACCCTTCACCCCTCACACACCATTGGACCCTACGTCCGACCAGGCTTGTGCCAATCCAAAATAAACAGGGCCTTTACTGGCTATCACGTATTTCTGTGTGAATGTCAAGGACTCAAAAGGGACTATATTGTCAGTGCTCTCTCAATTCTGATTCGTCCTATGTTGTCACATTTTGTGTGTTTTTGCACTCAAACCACTGAACAAATGCCTCTCTCCCTGCATCCGTTCCTTTAAAAGTGAGTTTGAAAGATTACGTTGCTAAGCGTTTTGTTCATGTTAAGTCTGTTATCACTTTCGTTTGATGGCAATCACTATATGCCATCAAACAAAACAAAATACACCTCTGTTCTTAATGAAATTATTTAATAGGGAGTAAAAAGGGGAAAGGACTAGTTTTTATTCATATATTTGTATATTTGTCATGAAAGCTGTCTCTTTTGCTTACCTGCCTTGCAATGTAAATAGGATTTTTAAGCCATTTATAAAAAGAAAGCTGTACAGGGGGGAAACATGGGATGCATTTTATATTTGTGCTTTTAGCTAAATAAAGAAATCTCAGTGAACTTTATATAAATTATGAAATATGTGTTTAGTATGGCTGAAAATTATTCTTTCAAATGTGTAAAACAAATTTTAGACAAGGCCCACCTTTGTTGTTTTTATGCATTAGGTAAAATCTCTCTACAATTTCATCTTTTATTTGTATTTTTTATTCAACCTTTATTTAACTATCTTGAAGATACATAATTACCTCACTGTTGCAATCAGTTGGAAGGTGCCGGCATTGTGTGTTTTTCTTCCCGACCATAAGCACCAACTGACGTCTCCCTCTTCCACACTCATCAGGCCAGGCTAGTTAGTGCTAAAGATTAAATGAAGATTTCCTGCTGATGCATCCTGGTGATGGTCATTTCAGATAAGGGTAATTAGCTCTCCCCGGGGCATGCAAGTCTTGACTGAGGAATCCTGCTCACACTGCGGAATGGCATGGTATAGAATGGAATGAAGAACTGTTATTCTACCTGAAGGGCAGCGGGAGAAACATGTTTTTTTGTGAATAATAAAAATAGCACATTTTACAACATCATAATAAAATGCAATCCGAAAGGTAATTACGGCGATCGAGGCATGGCACCGTTCTAGGCATTGTCCCTGGGGTTTGTTCTGTGGTTCTATGCTAATAGAGTACACAAACACACACACACACTGGTGTTGACACTCCACACCCCACACACTCAAGCATCATGTTTACTGGAAACAGACGAAGGCAAACAAGCCAACCTCCAGAGGGCCTGACATCAAAGCTCTGACCTCCTCTCCTCCCACTATTTGTTTGCTTTTCCCCTTGGTGAGTTTGGGCTCGTGCAAGACCTTAGCACAACCACAATAGAATGTAGGGACATATCAGGTTAAAAGCCCATTGCATGACAATATGACAGACCATTGAGATATGATGTAGGCTAGCTAGCCTGTGTAGGGCTATCTGGACCCTTCTCTTTGAGTCCTTTCAGAGTAGTGAGTTATACATTCTAGAACAGGGATGGGCAACTGGCGGGGGCCCACTTTTGTAGGCCAGCGGACCAATTAGAATTATTTTTTTGGGGGGGGAACTCAGTCGGGGTCTGAACTTACTTTTGAGAGTTAGAATAATAGAATACCCAAGATGCAATTTGGAGATTTGGTTGTGCATCGGAAGTCACACAATTACCCCATTACATGTTTTTTATTTATTGGTAAGTTAGTTTAGCAGCCAGCTATCTAAACTTGTAGTAAGCATGGTCGAATTACCAACCGGTGTGGGTCCCATTGATCATCAGATATCATATTAAAAACGGCAAACATTTGCCTCCACCCATGGCAAAATGTGTAGAATTGCATGAAATTAGTTTTAAAACAAAAACATTTTCTCTACGCCCATGGCAAGATGTGCAGAATTGCAGGAAGTTAACTTAAAACTTCAATCAATCAATCAAATCAATCAAATTTATTTTATATAGCCCTTCGTACATCAGCTGATATCTCAAAGTGCTGTACAGAAACCCAGCCTAAAACCCCAAACAGCAAGCAATGCAGGTGAAGAAGCACGGTGGCTAGGAAAAACTCCCTAGAAAGGCCAAAACCTAGGAAGAAACCTAGAGAGGAACCAGGCTATGTGGGGTGGCCAGTCCTCTTCTGGCTGTGCCGGGTGGAGATTATAACAAAACATGGTCAAGATGTTCAAATGTTCATAAATGACCAGCATGGTCCAATAATAATAAGGCAGAATAGTTGAAACTGGAGCAGCAGCACAGTCAGGTGGACTGGGGACAGCAAGGAGTCATCATGTCAGGTATTCCTGGGGCATGGTCCTAGGGCTCAGGTCCTCCGAGAGAGAGAAAGAAAGAGAGAATTAGAGAGAGCATATGTGGGATGGCCAGTCCTCTTCTGGCTGTGCCGGGTGGAGATTATAACAGAACATGGCCAAGATGTTCAAATGTTCATAAATGATCAGCATGGTCGAATAATAATAAGGCAGAACAGTTGAAACTGGAGCAGCAGCACAGCCAGGTGGACTGGGGACAGCAAGGAGTCATCATGTCAGGTAGTCCTGGGGCATGGTCCTAGGGCTCAGGTCCTCCGAGAGAGAGAAAGAGAGAAGGAGAGAATTAGAGAACGCACACTTAGATTCACACAGGACACCGAATAGGACAGGAGAAGTACTCCAGATATAACAAACTGACCCTAGCCCCCCGACACATAAACTACTGCAGCATAAATACTGGAGGCTGAGACAGGAGGGGTCAGGAGACACTGTGGCCCACTCTGAGGACACCCCCGGACAGGGCCAAACAGGAAGGATATAACCCCACCCACTTTGCCAAAGCACAGCCCCCACACCACTAGAGGGATATCTTCAACCACCAACTTACCATCCTGAGACAAGGCTGAGTATAGCCCACAAAGACCTCCGCCACGGCACAACTTAAGGGGGGGGGGGGGGGGGGGGGGGCGCCAACCCAGGCAGGATGACCACATCAGTGACTCAACCCACTCAGGTGACGCACCTCCTCCAGGGACGGCATGAGAGAGCCCCAGTAAAGCCAGTGACTCAGCCCCTGTAATAGGGTTAGAGGCAGAGAATCCCAGTGGAAAGAGGGGAACCGGCCAGGCAGAGACAGCAAGGGTGGTTCGTTGCTCCAGAGCCTTTCCGTTCACCCTCCCACTCCTGGGCCAGACTACACTCAATCATATGACCCACTGAAGAGATGAGTCTTCAGTAGAGACTTAAAGGTTGAGACCGAGTTTGCGTCTCTGACAAAACTTAAACTTAAAAGGTTGAGGCTTCCATCAATTTTGCCAATATGTCAGCCATGTTCTATCTAGATCCCACCACTGCAGTGAAGGCAGAGCCAGAGGCATCCCAGATGAGGCATAATTGGTGATAATTAGAAGCAGGTGGTTAATGAGTCCAGCAGACTAATGACTACTGTTTACCCAGCTTGATGAGGACAGATTAGGTCAACAGAGCCTGGCTGTCTGGAATGCCAACACTAGCAGGAGGGATAGGCCTAGGTGATGTGTGGTAGAGCAGGGGTTACCAAACTTTGTTACTCAGGCCCCCTTTCCAGCATTGGAGAACATCCCGTGCCCCCTCCCCCTGCGCACTTTATATTGGCACAAGCACTGTTCATGATACAAACTGTTCAGACTCCTCTTGTTGGCGAAGAGAAAATGCAATTCTACAGATTTTGTTATGGTGTGCGGTGCAGAGAACATTTAGCAGATTTGAAGTAAATTTCCTGGAATTCTCCACATTTTCCTGTCTTATGTGTTTGTGATATTTCAGTGACTCAAACATGGCAACAAAATCAATGGGCTAAAAAACCTAGCTAAGAAATGTGAACTGACATGATCTATACATATCTGAAAAGTTATAAATAGCTCTCTATGGTCTGCAATGGTTGACAGGACAAGAGGAACTGCTGATGCACTACCCAATTTCGAAATTGCACCATTTGCATTTTACCATTACAACATTCAGAGGTAGGTTGAAAGCCGGATTTCATTAAAAATGAAACAAAATCATGCAGGCTAGCTGTGGGGCCACAGTCTGGAAAGGACTGTGCTAGAGGAATGCAGGCTGGGCAGATGTATGTACGTGGAGATGTAGACTTTAGACATACTGTCCTCCTGCTCAAACATGGATACGGGACAATGGTTGATCCCCAGTGGTTGCTGTAGTTTCATTGACCTCAGTCAGTTGTATTGTAATGACTGTGGTGGCATTTATAATCATTACATCCCCTAGGAACCTACTATATCACTGCGGTGTGTTTCTTTACCAGACCATAGTTTGTTTACCCTGTCGTTTATTCAGTCACTGAGCTTGGCTGGGTTTGTTTCTGCTACCTCAGTGTTGGACTGCCTCACTTCTCACTAGGCACTCAGTTTCATCAACTTCTCGGCCAGTGTTTCCCAAACTCAGTCAACGGGACGCAAAGGTTTTTGGTTTTGCCCTAGCACGAAAGAGCTGATTCAAATGTAAAACTTGATGATGAGCTGACTATTGGAATCAGCTGTGTAGTGCTAGGGCAAAAACCGAGTTTGGGAAACGCTGGTCTCTAGGCCTACATGCATACCAAACAACATGAGGAATCAGGGTTACAGTAATTGGTTGAATGAGTCACGTGTCTCTCTGTCTGATCGCCAGCTGTCAGTGCCTCTAACCCCCCCCCCCCTCACACATTCCCTGCAGAAGATGCTCATGGGAAGCTAGCACTCTGTGTTACCTGCCAAACTAAATGATGTCATAGCCTGGCGACCTTTTGCTCTGTGCGCTGAAAGGCCATGGATGAGAGATGTCAGTTCTCCAAGTATTTTAAGAATGCAGGTGCTGACAGGGGAGGAGGACCCAACAGGGTTAGCTCTCTCGCTCCCTCTCTCTCTCTTTACTAAAGAGGATATTGGAAACAAAGTGAGGCATTCACATGCAGTGACAAACAGACTAGTTGGTCTTGCCTCCTACTGCTTGAAGAAGGTGGTGTTTGTTGCTCACAGGACTACCAACGCTAGTTACAGCACGTGGGACTGACCCCCTGGTAACCCTTTTTGTTTCTGGAGTAGCAAAAATATCATAATTCACACTGCTTCTGAACCTGTATTTCCCTACTAGTGAGCTCATTATGGCGGTCGTCAGTCCTTCCAGAATTGTTCTACTAATTTCTTGTCATTCTCACTGACCTGAAAGGGTTCTGACAGCTGCACCATGTTCTCACTGATTACTGAGGGTTTTTTTCTCCCTTATTTGTCTTTTCTCTCTCTCGTTCTCTAATAAGGGAATTACTACTCTTTTTTTTGTTCCTGATCAATATGCTTCACCTGATCCATCAGGTGGTTTGACTGTATCTCAAGGTCTTTCTTATTTGGGTGAATAGACCTCATACCAACATATCTGCTATTGAAAATCCAATTGAACTGCCAATTCTGTCCCTCTATTGAATCTCAAGCTGTCACCCTTATAAGTAGTGTGGCATCTAGGAAGTTGAAGAATATTGAACAAAAAGATTCCATTCACCATCCAGCTGCTGATTGTGGATCATCTTTCACATCTTAAATCCCGCCACCATAGTTAATAGAGGAGGAGCGAGGAAACTGATCCAGGAGCAACTGTCGAGGGGCAGGTTTAGTCGCCACCTACTTCTCCACCTTTCCCTGTTCACCTGAAGGCTTAGCTAACCTGCCTCTATAAGCTCTAATGATACCTGCTGGCCCCGGCCCGTTCTCTCACCCCTTTCACCAAATGTGGGAGGCCTGCTTTTACAGGACCTTTTGAAGTTGCCGCACCAGGGTGCGATCTTATGTTTCGCCCAGGGAAAATGCGGATTCATATAATTAAAGGGATCCAACTCCACATGTCTTTATGGTGAGGTATTGGGCCATTCTCACCTTTTGTGAAGCCACAGGAACAGAATAGAAGGAGATGTCCCTATGCCCACACCTCCATATAGCCTGTACCCTTTACTCTGAGACCAGGCCACCCATATCTGGACACACGGGAGAGGTATGACCTACACCACATATCACCTCCCCTTCACCACCTACTGCCTCACAACTTCGTCACCACATCTTCCAGGTCCTATATGAGGTCTCCCTGACTAATTACTCAGCCGACCACTAAACCGACCGACCAACCGACCTGGCCTCTTTCTTCTGTTCAATGGCTGCCTGTCTGCCCTACTGAGTGGGAGCAGATGCACCTGCCTGTCAGGCCCTGCCCAGCTCCTTTCTCTGCCTGGTGGAGAGGCGGAGCTGGGGCTGGTGCCCACTCAGGTGAGCGGGGCCGTTGATCTGGGCCACGGTGCACTCTGGCAGCCTCCTCCAACACCTGCCAGCCAGGTGCCACTTTATCGCCTCACTGCCCCCCCCCCCCCCCCCCCCCTCTCGCCTCTGTCCGGTTTCACTCCCCATGCAGGATAAGGAGGGCTGTAAACAATAAGGGAGAAAGAGAGGGGAAAAGTTCAGGACATTCCACTTTCAGCCTGTCTCACGCCCAGCCCATCTTTAGCAAGCAGCAGCTGGTTCTCACTCGCCCACTTTCTCTCTCTCTCTCTCTCTCTCTCTCTCTCTCTCTCTCTCACTCTGGGTGTGTGAGGGAGAGAGAGAAGTGCATTGCTTTGATCAATACTCCAAATTGCATGACACCATAATAATAATTTTTGTTGAAATGACTAAGCATTAGTTACAGATATTTTATTGAAGTGCCCTTTTCTGATTGAATATTCAGTTAAAAACCCACAAGAATACTTTCATCAAGTTTCTTCCACACTTTATGGCAGAGCAGACTTCAGAAAAAACGAGATGCTGTTCAAAGCACTGTTGATTGCTCTGCCAGCCTAATGACATGAAAAGCGATTTCTGCAAACACCCCTCTCTGTGTCTGGCACTGTAATTCTCCAGTAATAAATTAACTTGTGGCCAAAGTGCGGAATGCATTCTTCAGCAGCGGAAGCAATCAGTCTGCCGTACTGCCCTTTCTCTCCCGCTCAAAACACTTAGAGAGCAGGCTCATTAGCATACAGGTGAGAAGAAGAAAGTAGATGAGGCAGGTCTTTAGAAAGGGAATAGGGAACGACCAGGGTGATGATTGCAGAGTAAGAAGCAAAGGTTTTTTTCTGGGAACAGAATGAGGGGGATTTTCCCTCAGAAAGATTTAGGTCAACATTGGCATGTAGACAGAAGCCAGCAGCTGTCCTCTGGGCTCTGTCTGTAGGAGGCAAGGCAGCCATTAGTCTCTGTCAGAGCAGAGCTGCTCTTGGGAGCTTCCATACTTAATGAGCGGGATCTCACCGCTAGATGGCAGTAGTTGCTTCCTAGATGCAACAAGTCCTAGATGCAACAGGTGGTGAATTCTATGAGACCATCTTACCCCCACTTTTTCTATGAAGAGAAAACAAAAGACTTGTAGTTTATGGAAGTTTTTAAGACCTAGGCCTACGGTGTTACCAGTTTTATCAGGCATGGTGTGCAAACATGACCATGGAAAAAGTCCAGTTCCCTGTTGTTGGACGTAGCTGGCTGTTTAGCCATGCTGTTTGGTGGACCCTGGTTAAATAGAAGGACTGCTCTGCATTGCTATGATAATGATGAGGTTATCATATGATGTCCATTGTGGCCCAGCTCTTATCACCCCTACATAGCAGCACCTACTCCCATCCCAATGTTGTTCTGATTTCTCAGTAATCCACCATGACAAAGTCTCATATTTTTATTAAGGCTGATTGACCCCCCCATTAGATATAAAACCTATTTAGCTACTCTCCATATAAGGGCCTATTGTTCATCGTCCACATTCGTTTGTGTGTGTGTGTGTGTGTGTGTGTGTGTGTGTGTGTGTGTGTGTATAGATGAGGGGGAGCCATCTCCTGTGGGCAGAGTTGTACTTAGTTGCGGTGAACGTGAGAAGGGTCACTGATGTGGCATCTTAAGTTTCCTGGTAATCGCTCTTGAAGGAAGTGTTCAGAGTTTCCCACAGAGACAGGACAATGAGTCTAGTCTTGGTTAGTGGAACGCGGCTACCTGCCACCCCTCTCCCTCACTCGCTCTCTCCCTCCCAATCTCTCAAATCACTCTCCATTGAAAGGGATCCTTCATATTTTCATAGATCAAGTCTCTTCGCACAGGGTATGTAATGGATACCCCGAGAAGGAAACTGTTTATGTTGGCTTTAATAGATCTACAACCTTACCTTGAAAATGTCCAAAGCTGTTTCAGTGATTTTTAGGGAATACGATTTCTTAATCATGTTTTTGCACTGGTTATACGGTAGGTGGGGAGAATTACAGGTAGTGAATTCAGGTGTGTTTCAAAACGTAGCGTTGTAGTCCTTAATGAACTACATGTATTGTTCGGTGTGCAGTGTCGTTTTGGCAGGACTGTAGCCTACCCAAGTGCCTTGAGGAAATGTGGCGGGATTGGCCGGATGGACGTGTGTGTCTTTGCCATATTAGTGGCCCATCCTGTTAAAGCCAAGGATTCTTCTCTGCTTTAAGTCCATGTCACCACTGTTTAAGACTGTTAGTGGCTCCAATACATTATCTCAGAGGCTGACGGAACCACCCAAGCTCATTACAGTCCTGTGGGCAGCGGTGTGGTGTCTAGTGGTCGACCCTGCTGACCCCTGAGGGTCGTGGGGTCAACATGCAGGGTCAACGGAGGGGGTGCCATACAATGAGTCTGACATGATAAACATGAGCTCCCAAGGGACAATGCTAACAATTCTCTATTCTGGATCTATACCCCTGAGCTATAAATTGAATGCATCCATCCAACTTGATTTCATTGATGACCCTGAAAAGGAGGGAGTCTATGGGAATCCGGGGTGGAGTTGGGTGAATGGTTGGTGTGGAGATGGGGAGCTAAGGAACAGACATTCTCACTAGAATGTCCAAGCTGCGCTCTGATATGACTTGGCTGCAAAGTCCAAACATTGTCCTGGCCTCCAACCTTAACCCATGTGAACGGTAGTCTTCATGGCTCTCCCAGGCAGATCAGACCACCACCAGGCCAGGGATGTGAGAAGTGAAGTGGGGAAAGCAATGAACATGGACGTCTCGGTGCATAATGTTCTGGTGTGGATCTCGGATGGATCTGGACTTGTCAGATGAAGGGAGAGCTGGAAATAAAAGAGGGTGGAAATGAAACAAATGAGAATAATGAAGAGGAATAATCTCATGGAAAAGAAAGCTCCTCATAGTCTGGATGGATGAACGAGGGAGGCGGGAGGAGAGAGGGGGGAAGAGACAGGGTGCTGAAGATCACTTCGCTCGTCTGCTCGATTAGCACGGTGTGCAGTATTTTAGCCCCCCCCCTCTCGCGCATGCCTCACACAGTTGCCATCGTTAGCGGCGGCAGTAGCCTGTCAGGCGCTCTGGTGTGCAGTGTAGGGCCTCCTTTGTGCCAAGGTGGGGAGGGTGTTGGAGGGAGGGATGGAGGGGGAAGCAGGGGCAGCCGGCGGGGCTTTGCAGCTGTCGCGAGGGTCGGCCCATGGACGCCTGTGATCAGCCAGCCGTGAAATCTGCCCTGAACAGCTCTGCATTCAGGGCACAGGCAGACCCTGACCCAACCACACACACACACACACACCCTCTCTTTGACTAAACCTTCCCTTTACTAGTGAGGCTCGAATGGCGCCGACTATTAGTTGCCCCCTTTCTGTCAATAACCCTACCCCCCTTCCTATTCTAAACAGGCATCTAAATACACTAGTAACAACTTAAAGGAATGTAACTTCACTTCTCACTGAGGAAATGACTTGTTCAGACATACTTTTGAAAAGCTTAAAAAGGATGAAACTGGTCTGTGCAGTGCATTTCATAACTTGTGCTAGATATCATGTTTCTCTTTACAGAGAGATAGGATCATACTTAAGATCAGGATTATTCCCTCTCTCACCCTACTATCACCAGACTGATCATCAATGGCCTAACTGTTGCATGGTATGCTTGGAAGTCTGGTAGTGGAAATTTACTGTGACCTCAGCAGGCAAATGTTGGATTTGCATAATGGGTGTCGGATGGTGATTGGTGAAACCTGGCATTCCTGGTCTTGTCTGGCTCCCCTCTCTGACACTGTGTTCAGGGGAGAAGGAAGATGGGCGCTGGGGGGGTAGCGGGGGGCATTCCCTAAAGCTATGGAAAGAATTGGATGTCTGATTAGATGGAAACATGTTTGGACCACTTCCATTACAGTCACACAACAGTCTTTGTAATTGTTGATCAATTATTTGTTTACGTTTGATTATTTATTCCGTTGACGATAGTGATGATTATGACAGCGCAATGCTTGTGAGTTATTGAATGTGTTGCCATTGGCATAGATATGAATTATCCTTAGGAACCACAATCCTTTTTCTTTAAAATGGCCAAACTCGCAGTACCCATCACAAGCAGAAACTGTGATGCCGTATGCTCTAAACGGGACCTGGTGAATAATAGATGGGTGTGACACCTCAGGATTCCATCAATATGATGTAGCTTAATGATGTTGTGATCTGCTCTGGAAGATCAGCTCAGGTCTGAATAGAAGACAGGGAGGCTAGCCTTCCCCGGCTGCAGAATGGTTCATGGGTGAGTCCTGTGCCCTGGCTGCTGGGCTCTAAGCTGGAGGTTGAATCTTGGATGGGAACCCAGACGGCTGCTCCTGCCATAGCAATGGAGCAGCCGCCCCCGCCTCCGCCCCCATCCAACCCCCTTCATCCTTTCAAGTTGTGCCAGAGCAGAAGTCTGCCATCTCCACTTGGGGTTATTGTCTGCCACTTCCACTTCCTCTTTTCTCTCTCTTCTCCTTTCCTGGAGACACCACTGTGTGTTTAGTGACTACACACACCCACCGTGCTGCTTCTCCACTTGCGCGGTTCAACGCTTTCTGTTGTATGAAGCTAGAAGTACAGTATACAGTGCCTTGCGAAAGTATTCGGCCCCCTTGAACTTTGCGACCTTTTGCCACATTTCAGCCTTCAAACATAAAGATATAAAACTGTATTTTTTTGTGAAGAATCAACAACAAGTGGGACACAATCATGAAGTGGAACGACATTTATTGGATATTTCAAACTTTTTTAACAAATCAAAAACTGAAAAATTGGGCGTGCAAAATTATTCAGCCCCTTTACTTTCAGTGCAGCAAACTCTCTCCAGAAGTTCAGTGAGGATCTCTGAATGATCCAATGTTGACCTAAATGACTAATGATAATAAATACAATCCACCTGTGTGTAATCAAGTCTCCGTATAAATGCACCTGCACTGTGATAGTCTCAGAGGTCCGTTAAAAGCGCAGAGAGCATCATGAAGAACAAGGAACACACCAGGCAGGTCCGAGATACTGTTGTGAAGAAGTTTAAAGCCGGATTTGGATACAAAAAGATTTCCCAAGCTTTAAACATCCCAAGGAGCACTGTGCAAGCGATAATATTGAAATGGAAGGAGTATCAGACCACTGCAAATCTACCAAGACCTGGCCGTCCCTCTAAACTTTCAGCTCATACAAGGAGAAGACTGATCAGAGATGCAGCCAAGAGGCCCATGATCACTCTGGATGAACTGCAGAGATCTACAGCTGAGGTGGGAGACTCTGTCCATAGGACAACAATCAGTCGTATATTGCACAAATCTGGCCTTTATGGAAGAGTGGCAAGAAGAAAGCCATTTCTTAAAGATATCCATAAAAAGTGTCGTTTAAAGTTTGCCACAAGCCACCTGGGAGACACACCAAACATGTGGAAGAAGGTGCTCTGGTCAGATGAAACCAAAATTGAACTTTTTGGCAACAATGCAAAACGTTATGTTTGGCGTAAAAGCAACACAGCTGAACACACCATCCCCACTGTCAAACATGGTGGTGGCAGAATCATGGTTTGGGCCTGCTTTTCTTCAGCAGGGACAGGGAAGATGGTTAAAATTGATGGGAAGATGGATGGAGCCAAATACAGGACCATTCTGGAAGAAAACCTGATGGAGTCTGCAAAAGACCTGAGACTGGGACGGAGATTTGTCTTCCAACAAGACAATGATCCAAAACATAAAGCAAAATCTACAATGGAATGGTTCAAAAATAAACATATCCAGGTGTTAGAATGGCCAAGTCAAAGTCCAGACCTGAATCCAATCGAGAATCTGTGGAAAGAACTGAAAACTGCTGTTCACAAATTTTCTCCATCCAACCTCACTGAGCTCGAGCTGTTTTGCAAGGAGGAATGGGAAAAAATTCAGTCTCTCGATGTGCAAAACTGATAGAGACATACCCCAAGCGACTTACAGCTGTAATCGCAGCAAAAGGTGGCGCTACAAAGTATTAACTTAAGGGGGCTGAATAATTTTGCACGCCCAATTTTTCAGTTTTTGATTTGTTAAAAAAGTTTGAAATATCCAATAAATGTCGTTCCACTTCATGATTGTGTCCCACTTGTTGTTGATTCTTCACAAAAAAATACAGTTTTATATCTTTATGTTTGAAGCCTGAAATGTGGCAAAAGGTCGCAAAGTTCAAGGGGGCCGAATACTTTCGCAAGGCACTGTAGCGTGCCTTCAAGGAAAGCCATGACATTTACTGCAATGGTCACTTTTAGACTGTGACATTTCATATTGCTGCAACCCACTGGTTGATTCTTATTTATAAAACCCTCTTAGGCCTCACTCCCCCCTATCTGAGATATCTACTACTGATATCTACCATCTATATCCTCCACATACAACACCCGTTCTGCCAGTCACATTCTGTTAAAGGTCCCCAAAGCGCACACATCCCTGGGTCGCTCGTCTTTTCAGTTCGCTGCAGCTGGCGACTGGAACGAGCTGCAACAAACACTCAAAATGGACAGTTTTATCTCAATCTCTTCATTCAAAGACTCAATCATGGACACTCTTACTGACAGTTGTGGCTGCTTTGCGTGATGTATCGTTCTCTCTACCTTCTTGACCTTTGTGCTGTTGTCTGTGCTCAATAATGTTTGTACCATGTTTTGTGCTGCTACCATGTTCTGTTGCTGCCATGTTGTTGTTATGTTGTGTTGCTACCATGCTGTGTTGTCATGTGTTTCTGCCTTGTTATGTTGTTGTCTTAGGTCTCTCTTTATGTAGTGTTGTGTTGCTACCATGCTGTGTTGTCATGTGTTTCTGCCTTGTTATGTTGTTGTCTTAGGTCTCTCTTTATGTAGTGTTGTGTTGCTACCATGCTGTGTTGTCATGTGTTTCTGCCTTGTTATGTTGTTGTCTTAGGTCTCTCTTTATGTAGTGTTGTGTAGTCTCTCCTGTTGTGATGTGTGTTTTGTCCTGTATTTATATTGTATTTATTATAATATTTTTTTTACATTTCAGGCCCCCGTCCCCACAGGAGGCCTTTTGCCTTTTGGTAGGACGTCATTGTAAATAAGAATTTGTTCTTAACTGACTTGCCTAATTAAACAAAGTTTAAATACAAAAAATACAAGAAATTGTATTGTGTACAGCATGTGTGGTCATTGATCATGTTGATCAGGTCTGAGGTGAAAGAAGGATTCCCTAAGGTCAGTGGACATCTGTGTTGGTAAGAAAGATCGGCCAGTGATAGAGAACATGTCTCTGCAGGCAAGAGAACTCGCCCCGGAGCTTCGAGAGAGAAGTGGATGGACAAGTGGGCTACACAAGTCATATTTCTTTCTGAACGTTCTTCAGTAGACTCAACTCCCAGACAGGCATATATGATTTTCTTTCTGAAATTCTTATTTTAACTCCTTGTTGATACCAAGTACCTCCTGTGCGTCTCTATGGAACTAAACAAACACAGCTAGTTGACCTCAACATCAAAATGAGGCTGGCTGTCCTGCTTCCTGGATGCCCTGTTTCTCTGCACCTTGTCTGTTTCACCTCTGAATCAGTCGCACATGAAGAACCTTTTGACCGGTGACCTTTCACCATGACATTCCAATCTCTTCCAGAGCCCCAGAGCCCCTGGCCAGGTCTACATCAGTCCTGATGAGTCGGACTGCTGGTCATGGTTTATGTGTTTGGTGTGTTTGGTGAGTGGGCGGCTGCTGGTGTTTATTTGCTGCCCACCGAGCAGAGAGAACAGAGTTTGTTTTCCTGGAGCTTTGCGCCCCACATTGACAAGGCAGTGTTAAGCTTACAATTTATGTAACGGTACTGTAACTATGTTTTGGAAGCCATTTTGGATGGATCCCTCATCATGACTAAGGATACACTCCACTTAGCTCTCCCTTCTGTTGCGCTGTGGTAGAGCAGAGGTAGTCACATTTAAGCATGAAGGTCTGGAGTGTTTCCTCCCTGGGAGTTAATTGATTGATTAATGTCACCGATTGGCCAGACAGTTCCTTCACCTTCAGCCTCAGGGTTGGATCAATTCCTGATTAGGATGAAAGTATGGAAACCAGCATGAGTCAGACCTCCAGGCCTGGAACTGAGAAAGGGGCTGGTATGACCTCCAGGCATGGAACTGAGAAAGGGGCTGGTATGACCTCCAGGCGTGGAACTGAGAAAGGGGCTGGTATGACCTCCAGGCGTGGAACTGAGAAAGGGGCTGGTATGACCTCCAGGCCTGGATCTGAGAAAGGGGCTGGTATGACCTCCAGGCATGGAACTGAGAAAGGGGCTGGTATGACCTCCAGGCATGGAACTGAGAAAGGGGCTGGTATGACCTCCAGGCATGGAACTGAGAAAGGGGCTGGTATGACCTCCAGGCATGGAACTGAGAAAGGGGCTGGTATGACCTCCAGGCATGGAACTGAGAAAGGGTCTAGCAAGACCTCCAGGACTGGAACTGAGAACGGGGCTAGCAAGACCTCCAGGACTGGAACTGAGAAAGGGTCTAGCACGTGATTTGACAGACAATGTAATTTTTGGAGGCATCTGACTGCTCTGAAACGGAAAAACATCTGAATACGTGTACCATGAACTGATCTAAGAAAATAATCTCAATGTCGACAGGCTGTTTTCCCTTATCAGGAAAGTCAAAACCAAGGTCTTTAAATCACACCCCTATGGGTAAACTCCATGTACTAGTCCTATACTTTATTCAAGATAAGGTTATTCTTCACACTACTGGCAGATTAGTGCACTCAACACCTTTCACAGCAGACGGTTATGACTCGTCTCCCCTCAGACGGAAAAGCCAGTCAGGCAAGGTGAGATTCTTTTGTGATATTTACACAGCATACTTAGAAAGTATACTTAGACTACAACATCGGAGAAAGGCTTTGGTGGCCCAATAGGGAGATAGCTACAGTTGATTTTCAAGTTTGTTTTGTTTTACAAACACACAACTGCCTGTGCCTCAGGCTGTTCCGAACCCGGACACCTCTTCAAACAGGATACAGTGGTGGACAGAAAAGGAGATTTGAAGTGATAGACGAGAGAAAGGACACAATTGTCTCTACAGCCCCCTTCTCCTTCCCTGTGACAGCCCTGCGCGCCTCTGGCGAAAGAGAAAGGAAAGTGATTTAGAGAGAGAGTGCAAGCGAGTGAGAGGAACGCAGTTTCGCTGTGCAGCTGCTCCTCTGGATGATTTTGGATTACATCAGCAGCCGAGAAGAAAGGAGGGAAGGAGGGATCGAAAAGGGGGCACAGGGAGAAGGGTGTGAGGCACACTCCACAAATCAGGGCTCCTTTCTGAAGGGAGCAGGAGATTGCTCCGGAGTTCCTCTTGACAGAGCTATCATTGTTAGCAGGCTGAAGTGGCTGAAGACAGCGATGAATAGTGCTGTGGACTGTGCCCCCCCCCCCCACCACCACCACCACCACTGCACCCCATTCCATCGCCTCTGAGTTATCTCTGTAGGCTGGGTTTGTGAGCAGCATACAATCACATTCCTCAGGACTGTCTCTATTTCTTCTCTAGGATTAATAGATTCACATGTTTGAGGGAGAGGGAGAGAAATGTATAAAAAGGTCAACATTGGAAGGGTTGATGGAAATGAATCAGTGTCCTAGATGAGTAAACGTTACATAATATCTTGTGGACAGACAGAGGCTACGTAAAACATCTGACCAAATTCTGTGAGATTTGAGTTCTGGGTTAACCGAGTTTAGTGGTTCCATTGCTGTTATTTCTACCATGTTCTCCGGTGCTCTCATGGTTGTGCTGGTGGCCCTGATTCTCTTTAGGAGGATCATATGGCATACTGTCTGCCTTGTTATCGGGGACAAGATGCTTAACAGGCCTGCTAAGACCAGAGCAGCCACACCGGTTCTTCATCATATTAATAATAATAATAGGCAGTTGAGCCATGATGAGGAGGAGGATTTGTTTCCATAACTACTATGGCTTTCAATTTCATTCACTGACTATTTGTATGTGGATATTCTGTGTATTCTCACAGTGACAATAATAAAGAAATAAACATGTCTTCATTTGTGTGACTGGCTGTGTGTGTGAGAGCGACTTGGGTGACTCACTCTTTGTTTCGTCAATGTGTGGACAATATTTAATTACAGCCCGAAAATTATTTATTGAGTTATAAAAAATAAAAACATCTGAGGAAATAAAATGTCATGGTGCTTTCCCTAGCAGAAAAATGCACCCTTAAAACAGAGCATTGGCTTATATGCAGTACAATACATATACGGAGAGTTGAATTACACACGTTAGTCTCTTTCCCATGCTCTCACTTAATGGACATCTCAAGGGAAGGTTTGCTGTGATCGCAGAACTATGTGTCATTGAAGACTATTTATATTGGTGAAAAGCACCAGTGATGTCTTCTGGGCTTTGTTTGCTTAAAACGAGACCATTGCATCACTGTGGAGTCATTTATTTTATTGTTACTTTATTTGGGGATATTTTTAGAAGGTCAACTGGTCTCAAGGTCTCTGGTTTGTTGTAGTCGAGCAGGAACCAGTGAACAATGCAGTGCCGTTTCAGACAACCTAGAAATAGTCAAATAACAATGGTGCAAAATATTGAATGCTGTTCTGACAAAATAAAGATTATTTAATTTACTACCCTGGTGCGTGTCTGTGAAATACAATAGTGCTGTAATGGTGCTGTAATATATTAGCATCCAGTGGGCCTGTGGTTCTGGGTGTGTGGCCACTCTTGAGCCCAATTACCAGCACAAGCTTTGTCAACAGGAATCATAATATACTAACCCTGACATTCTGTTCAATCTCTGAACACTCACACAGTGCAGCTGGGATGTTTTGTAAGGCTGGTTTATGATGAGGAAAATGGATGTTTGATTGTTCGGGCCCTATGAAGCAAGAGCTGGAAAAAGACATGAATCAACGCGTGAGCCGAATGTTATACGTGACACAAAGAGAAGTGACACATTTATGAGGAGGTGGCTGGGAAAGAATGACCCTTTTCTACTAGATGGGTCGTCTGCCTTAAATCGGATCTTGGGCCGCATTTCTTTCTCATTTGTGCTGAAATGAGACCATTGTGTTAGTCCCCTTGTTTATGGCTTTTTTGTGACTGTTGTTTTGTTACTTGTAAATGAGGGCACAGCCCCTCTTTGTGTGATAACTCTGCGCCGAACGAACAACACAGTGGGGTTGGGGATTGTGATGTGGAGGGTGTGACTACATACAACCTCTCCCTCAGCAGATCCTTGTTGTTGATAGAGGTTTAATGGCACGTTCATTAGCCCTAAAAGTCAAGGGCCTCACCTATTGGAAGGCAGGGAGATGATATCTCTGCAATATGGGGTGGTCATCACTACACTTGTGCTCATTGTTCCTGCCATTCTGTCTTTCACCTTGGTAGGTAATGTTTCCACTGTTCAGCTGTAGAAGAGGAGGGGTGACTTCCTCCACTAGCTGTTAGTGTGTTAGGTATACGGAAAGGCTGCGACACACAGCACGCATGCACGCGCACACACACACACACACACACACACACACACACACACACACACACACACACACACACACACACACACACACACACACACACACACACACACACAGTGCATCTGGACCCCATGATCAACTTTTGTGACCCCCTATGAATTCCAGCCCGTGTTTTTCTTGCCAGAGGTGCGTGGACACAGGGATAGAGACTAGCAGCACAAAGTCACCCACCATGTTACAGAGTTTCGCTTCTGCTCCAACCCAGGATGAAAGCAGGTAGGGGAGGGAGAGGGGATGGGTTTACCAGTCTGCAGGGGCATAGGCCTTCCCATTGGAATACCAAAAGCATGTCTGTTGACCATTCCAGACATATTCCAGCTAAAAGACATTGTCAACTTTCTTCTCGTATTCATTTCCATATTGAACATATGCACGATTAATACATTCATTGTACACTGCTCAAAAAAGGGAACACTTAAACAACACAATGTAACTCCAAGTCAATCACACTTCTGTGAAATCAAACTGTCCACTTAGGAAGCAACACTGATTGACAATAAATTTCACATGCTGTTGTGCAAATGGAATAGACAACAGGTGGAAATTATAGGCAATTAGCAAGACACCCCCAATAAAGGAGTGGTTCTGCAGGTGGTGACCACAGACCACTTCTCAGTTCCTATGCTTCCTGGCTGATGTTTTTGTCACTTTTGAATGCTGGCGGTGCTTTCACTCTAGTGGTAGCATGAGACTCAGGTAGTGCAGCTCATCCAGGTTGGCACATCAATGCGAGCTGTGGCAAGAAGGTTTGCTGTGTCTGTCAGCGTAGTGTCCAGAGCATGGAGGTGCTACCAGGAGACAGGCCAGTACATCAGGAGACGTGGCGGAGGCCGTAGGAGGGCAACAACCCAGCAGCAGGACCGCTACCTCCGCCTTTGTGCAAGGAGGAGCAGGAGGAGCACTGCCAGAGCCCTGCAAAATGACCTCCAGCAGGCCACAAATGTGCATGTGTCTGCTCAAACGGTCAGAAACAGACTCCATAAGGGTGGTATGAGGGCCCGACGTCCACAGGTGGGGGTTGTGCTTACAGTCCAACACCGTGCAGGACGTTTGGCATTTGCCAGAGAACACCAAGATTGGCAAATTCGCCACTGGCGCCCTGTGCTCTTCACAGATGAAAGCAGGTTCACACTGAGCACATGTGACAGATGTGACAGAGTCTGGAGACGCCGTGGAGAATGTTCTGCTGCCTGCAACATCCTCCAGCATGACCGGTTTGGCGGTGGGTCAGTCATGGTGTGGGGTGGCATTTCTTTGGGGGGCCGCACAGCCCTCCATGTGCTCGCCAGAGGTAGCCTGACTGCCATTAGGTACCGAGATGAGATCCTCAGACCCCTTGTGAGACCATATGCTGGTGCGGTTGGCCCTGGGTTCCTCCTAATGCAAGACAATGCTAGAGCTCATGTGGCTGGAGTGTGTCAGCAGTTCCTGCAAGAGGAAGGCATTGATGCTATGGACTGGCCCGCCCGTTCCCCAGACCTGAATCCAATTGAGCACATCTGGGACATCATGTCTCGCTCCATCCACCAACGCCACGCTGCACCACAGACTGTCCAGGAGTTAGCGGATGCTTTAGTCCAGGTCTGGGAGGAGATCCCTCAGGAGACCATCCACCACCTCATCAGGAGCATGCCCAGGCGTTGTAGGGAGGTCATACAGGCACGTGGAGGCCACACACACTACTGAGCTTCATTTTGATTTGTTTTAAGGACATGACATCAAAGTTGGATCAGCCTGTAGTGTGGTTTTCCACTTTAATTTTCCAAATCCAGACCTCCATGGGTTGATACATTTGATTTCCATTGATAATTTTTGTGTGATTTTGTTGTCAGCACATTCAACTATGTAAAGAAAAAAGTATTTAATAAGAATATTTCATTCATTCAGATCTAGGATGTGTTATTTTAGTGTTCCCTTTATTTTTTTGAGCAGTGTATAAAAACCTCTTGCAATGTGACACTTTATTTAGCCTGCTGCTACTCGCTGTTTGTTATCTATTATCTATGCATAGTCACTTTAACCCTACCTACCTGGGGCATAAAACTATTTAGTCAGCCACCAATTGTGCAAGTTCTCCCACTTAAAAAGATGAGAGAGGCCTGTAATTTTCATCATAGGTACACTTCAACTATGACAGACAAAATGAGAAAAAAAATCCAGAAATTCACATTGTAGGATTTTTAATGAATTTATCTGCCGACCAAATACTTATTTTCCACCATAATTTGCAAATAAATTCATTAACAATCCTACAATGTGATTTTCCTGATTTTTTTTCTCTCATTTTGTCTGTCATAGTTGAAGTGTACCTATGATGAAAATTACAGGCCTCTCTCATCTTTTTAAGTGGGAGAACTTGCACAATTGGTGGCTGACTAAATACTTTTATGCCCCAGGTAGGTAGGGTCCCCAGGCGTTATTGCTTCTGTTTCAGTTTCCTGTCTGTGCGTTGTTCGTGTTTTTTTGTTTTGTTCATTTGTTTATTAAATTATGCACTCCCTGAACTTGTTGTTTTTAGCGGTGTATATGATGTATTTTGGATGTTTGCAGTGTATTTTTAATGATTTCAGACAATACAATTAATTACCAAAAATGAAATAATTTGAGCACAAAAATGACAAAAAGTTAACTTGAGTTAACTGATTAACTATAACAGCCCTAAAGGAGACGTTGAGGATGGTCTGAGCTCTTTGAAAGAGCGTTTCCTCCCCTGCAGGCAAAACATTACGAGGCTCTTCAATGCTAAAGGTTGCTACAAATGTTTGTAGATAAGGCTGGGTAGCCCATAGCCCTGGGAGAGAGGGGGTTGTGAGACTGACTGACTGAAGCCATTACCCTCCATTTTTGTGGGTTTGGAGGATTGAGTTGTGCAGATGGGATCAACCTGGATATGGATCTGGGTAGGGATGGTGGAGGGAGAGGGGGGAGGAGAGGTGAGGGGTTGGAAGGGGTTTAAGGTGTCAGCCTGCTTCAGTTCGACTGGCGGCTAGCCGAAGTCGGCTAGGCGAACCAAACGAGTGTGCTCGCATACTCTCTTGAAAGACATTCTCTTGAAAAATGAAAAATGTCTATTTTGAGACGCCATAGCCACTTCCTCAAAATAGTCAGAATTATTCTAAGATAATTCAAGAAATCTGTCATTGATTTTGACGTTTTTGCCGAGATCTTAGTCGTGCAATTTTACATCTAACTAAGATGTTTGGTGCAGTATTTCAAAATGAAAAAAATTGCATGAAAACATGTTGTCCAAAATGAACAAAAACCTCACAAAATGTCATCGTTATATATGCACAAACTCTTCCGAACTCTTTCGGCTGGGAAGCAGAGGGGTGGGTGTGTAGAGGAATGCGGGTGTTGCTTGGAACTCTGGGGTATTGGATAACAAAACAAAAAGGGTCAACAAAACCCACACAGAGGGTGTTAAAGGAGATATGGTGTCAGGAACCAGGAGAGATACAACACTCTGTTTCAAGAGCCACATGCTGTTCTTGTTTGTTTGTTTTGCTTTATGGAGCATTTTCTTTATGTATAGACAACAACAAAAACATTTTCAAATGGTGATGAATATGTTCGATACTGTATGCCTGTTGTTATTCTCTTTGAATATAAAGTACAAATATCAATTCAAACATGAAACAGCAGCCAAGATGTGAACGCATGCAATAGTAGAATGGGCTGGTGTGCTCATACTGTGTTCGTCAGTTCATTGGCAATGTGTTGTAGGTCATTGGCATTGTGTTTGTAGGCATCATCCTGGTGCCTAACCTCTAAGAAAATATTGTATCTCAGTTGGGAAAGCGTTTCAATTGATCCCCCCTCCGACACTGAGTGGTCAATCGACTTGACCATCAGCGGTGGTGAGACAGTGGCGAGTCACAGACTAGCCCCTCTACCTCTGGACAGCTGGTGGACGGCCC
Organism: Oncorhynchus mykiss; assembly: GCF_057628025.1. Lineage (NCBI taxonomy): Eukaryota > Metazoa > Chordata > Actinopteri > Salmoniformes > Salmonidae > Oncorhynchus > Oncorhynchus mykiss. Next base: position 13,372,031 of record NC_143047.1, read on the forward strand.
GCCAGTTCTCTAAATGTCTCCTTGATGTCTTTGTCATCTCACCAACCGGATCGTAAAGACACCATTAAGATTCCTGAGATGCCAGGGGCTGGGGCATGTCCGGGTGGACGCTCCCCAGCACCGTGCTGGTGATAATGGTGCTGCGTTGTGATGCATTTCAAACGACTTCCTTCCTTCTTCAGCCCCTGCTCTGGAATAGTGCTCTCCAGTGTAGGGTTAAGCTCTGGGTCAACTGGGATGCCAAGGCCTTAAAAAATGTCAATAAAACGAATGGCCCCTAATCGGCCCCTAATCGGACCACCAGTGATGGCAGGATCCTTGTAGTATAGCAGGCCTGTAAATTCTGCCTTTACTTCCACTCCACTCACAGTAAGGGAAGGCTGTGAAATGCTTTAAAATACTCCTAGCTTTACAAGACAAATCGTAATCCCTTTATTGGGGAATAAGATTAAGCAGGCAGACGTCTCTAGGAACGTCCTTATTGTTACTCTGCCACTCACATTCTTTTGTTTCTTCTGTTTACTTATCTTTTTTTTTAAATGGTATTCTCATAATTGGCATGCAACTGCATACATGGTGTTAGGCATTGCTCTTCTAATTGGAATGTTTTGAAGTTTGTATTATTTGGACTTGTAACTCATTGACATCGAGGCAGTTGCAACATTTTTGTGGAAAGGACACTTCAAGGATCTAGGAGAGACGACCATGCACTAAAACCAATCAAACCCCCATGAGGACAAAGCCAGTCTCTTCTCTCGCCTGTCTGACACCAGGGGGGTTCCTTCAGCTCAGACGTCACCCGTCACCCAGTGGCCACATAGCCAGGCTTTCATGACTTCAAAGACACTGTGAAGAGAGTGCTATCCGTCCACAATCCACTCCTACTAAAATAGCTGTTGTTACTCGCTGTCAACTGACACTGAAAGTGTCGGCTCATCACCTGGCTGGAGATTTTGTTGAGATTCTTAGTGGCCTGAAACGGCTTTATGAACTGGGAAGGTGAAACATTGATTCAGTAACAGGATGAACAGCAGTTATCTCACCTCAGCCTCCTCTATGGCATGATCTTTTTAATGACTGAAGTGGATTAGACTTCTGATATTCAACCTTTATTTAACTAGGCAAGTCAGTTAAGAACAAATTCTTATTTACAATGACGGCCTACCGGGGAACAGGACAGATTTTTACCTTGTCAGCTCAGAGATTTGATCCAGCAACCTTTCGGTTACTGGCCCAAAACTCTAACCACTAGGCTACCTGCCACCCAAATATATGTATTGGATTTATACAAACAGCATATTCAGTATGTGGCAATCGAACCCACAACCCAGATGTTTCCAGCACCAAACCCTAACCCACTGAGCCATTAAAATCACAGATCCGTTCAGTGCCCAGATGTATCTGAGACAAGTCTGTATTCATGACCTTCTTCAACCCCCTCACCCCTTCTCCAACCCCCTCACCCCTTTCTCTGTCCCCCTCACCCCTTCTCCAACCCCCTCACCCCTTTCTCTATCCCCCTCACCCCTTCTCCAACCCCCTCACCCCTTCTCCAACCCTCTCACCCTTTCTCTATCCCCCTCACCCCTTTCTCTATCCCCCTCACCCCTTTCTCTATCCCCCTCACCCCTTTCTCTATCCCCCTCACCCATGAGAGATTTTCACACATCAGTGCAAAATGCGGATTTCCCCCTTCCATCCTCCGATGCTCACGAACCAACCGGTGCTTAACCCAGAGACATTTATTTATTTTCATTTCTGTGGTTCCCCCACCCAGTGCAGCAAGGGGCCATAGTGGGCCCGAGCCACAGGGTTCCCTGTGTGATGCTATTTAGAGCCACATCTGTTTGTGGCCCCATTTGCATCACTGAATGCATGCATTCTGAGGGCTACACCCACTCAGATTAGTCTCTCTGTGTAGGCTACCCATCTGTTAAAAAACAGAAGAAGGAAAACATGTACATTCCCTAAACCAACTCCATCTGCCACGCAGTCAACTACAACAATGTGAGGTACTGTATCTGTACACCACAGGAGGCTGCTGAGGGGAGAACAGCTCATAATAATGGCTGGAACGGCGCAAATGGAATGGCATCAAACACATGGAAACTATTCCGCTCCAGCCATTACCACGAGCCCCTTCTCCCCAATTAAGGTGCCACCAGCCTCCTGTGGTCTACAGACACAGTACCTCACATTGTTGTAGTCGACTGCGTATCTCGATAAAATAAACTGAAAGCAAACTGAGTTATATTAACGTTCATAATCTTAACATTGTGAAATGATTCAAACCTAACTCGGTAGTCCCGAGTCATTTATGCATCCTATCATATATTTCTACTGTAAATTGCATAATATAATGACAACAATATTTTAAAGGGGAACTGCACCCGCTGATTTGGCCAGCGTTTTTTGGCTTGCTCTTCAAGAAATGCTGGCGGCCAAGACAGAAACCAAACGTGAGTTGGCCTGGGGGTGTGGTTTGATACGGGTGTTTCTTGGGTGTGTTGCCAGCACCAAGATACATCCATCTGTCAGAGCCTTGTGTTTCCCTCCGCTCAGTCACAACAAACAAACTTCCTGCAGGTTGAACTCCATAATTACAGGCGAGATGGTATGGTGAGATGTCGGGAAAAGAAGTGTTTATTTATTTTAGGGTCTCATTCCCAAGGGTGCCCTGACCACGGCAACACAACCATCAAACACAATATGAAACAAAACAGCAATTAAATGACAGCAAATGACCTTTGAACAGGTCAGCAGCCTACAGAGTAATAAGAGAATGCAATTGCTGAAATTATGTGGACATTCAAAACTAAGTGTTTTGATTACTTTCAAATGTAGTAACATGCCCATGTAGAATAAACAACACTTTACATAATACCATAGAAGAAGTGTTCTGCTAATATGTGACCGACCGGCTGGATTCGGTCTTATGTAGTAAAATTTGAAATGGTGTTTTTTACATTGGATAAAAGTAGAGACTCAGAGCTACAAAAAATGGTATATCATACACTACAGTTGCACAACAATGGAAAAGTCATTCTGCTTTGTAAGTTTATAAACTTGTAACCTCACTTTTGAGAAAATGGCCCTTGAATGTTTTGGTACATACTGGAGTGCTCTTCTTTGTCTACACCCATTCAGTTGGCTAGCTTGCGAGCTACTTCCAGACACAAATGAGAGAACAGCTCAATCTGACCATTTTACTCGCCCTAGCAGAGCTGGTTAGGCTGTTTTTATGTTATCCAAAGTGTTGGTGACTGTAACTGTGCTGCAGACAACAATTTAATGACGCATTTTTTGCCAACATTTACTGACACCGGCCATATTCATTGAGCGTTTGTAAATTCATCAGTTATTCTGCGCAATGGCACATTCAGACGAGAGTGCTCTGAAATTGGAGTAGATAGCCAGAGCAAATATACCAGCTACGTCTATCGACAGTTGTCATAGTGACATCATAAACATTCTATTGAAATAGTTACTTGCATAGTGGTGTCTTTTGTTTAGACATTTAAACAATTAACCATAATCCCAACTCATAACATTACTACCCTGCATGAATCTGCAGGTAGCTAACCAACCAGGTTCATTGTTAGCTAGCTAACATTAGGCTATAACTAGCAATGCAAATAGCTCTGAGATATGAATAATACTACTACAAATATCATACCCGTAACATTAGCTAGCTAGCCATCCAGCTAATGTTAGCTAGCTAGCTAACAGTACACTTTAACTTCAAAATTAGAAATGCGTAATATCTGAAAATGTAGCTAGCTAGACTCTCTTACCCATATACATGGATGGACGCTTCTCCCTCTCTGTCAGGGATGCCATGGTTTCCCTTAGTTTGAAGATGTAATCCGGAGCCTTCTGTGTTCTCTTTTCGACTCCTTCTGCATATTTGCAATCAAGTGGCAGAATTTTTTTCCTCTCCTTAGCTTTCATACTCTAATTCCACTGATTTCAAAACTCGGTCCTCCAGAAAGTGGAGAGCAACACTTATGCAGTTCTACTACGTGATATTTTTCAAAAAGGCCGCGTTGGAAAGGATTACCTACACATACTAACCAGCTCATATTATCGACAGAAGCGTGCTACATGGTAGACCAATCCGAACTCGTCTCTCGGCATGTCCAGCCCACTCATTATCTCAGCCAATCTTGGCTAGCGGGTAAGTTGCTGTCTTTTTCCATGACTAAACCAACTAGGCTCAGAATTTAACAATTTTATTCCCACAAAACGCATTTTGATTTTAAAAAATAGTTTACGTTCAAATAGCTCTCCTGTGAAGTAGTGACACGTGACATACGCCTACTTTCCTGAAATGAGTCACATATAACAATGTGGACCATTGTCATTCCCAGTCGATACAGATACTGTGCCTATCGGCATTTTGTCTGGTGGTAATGAGGCTACCTTGGCAAACATGTCAGAGTGGTCATATCTTCCTGTGTGGCGTCCCGTGTACAACAGGAGTTCCTTGATCCTGGTACAGGATACACAGGGTTTCTCCCTGCCCATATTGACTGATACCATTCAATTGAATAATAAAAAAGACCCAAGTAAAAGTTATGTCTAGTAAAATGTTTATGCCGAGCTCCAGGTATATCTCCTTTGAGAGAAGCCCGTCTGTGAGTCTGAACTTCATCACATCATTTTGCAAGTCTCCGTGTGCTGGCTCCATACATGTTTCTGTGAACACAAACACACACTTTCACTTTTCTATTACTAATGGCAGTTAGGAGAGGTCATATCTGACACACAAACAGGTGCTATGCTGACGTTTGAACAGGACAGATTAAACCTGCATAATTCTCTTCTCTCCATCGATGACCGTTGGTGAGCATGCAAGTGGTTATGCTGGAGGTGAGATTCTTTGGGCATAGCAACGTAGATCATCATCAAAGTTACCAGTCGGTCACACCCACCCACACCCACACCCACACACACACACACACACACACACACTCACACACGGAGCACTGATCTGTTGGTTATGATTGACCTGGTTGACACAACCTGATCGCTGCATTCACCTTTCTATTTAACTACAGATGTCATAAAATGTGAAGTGAAATAGAATGGTGAACACAGCGATCAGACTGGTTCCACCAGGCTAGGTTATGCCCTGGACATTACATGCATCTAAGAAGTAGAACATAAGCAACAAGTAATGTCAGTTTACATATATTAGGTTTCACAATTGGGCTATCAAATGTATCAAAGTAATGAAGACAGTTACCTTCTGTATTTGAACAAATGGTGAACCTGTGAAAGCTGTTGCCACTGACAGGTGAAGGTTGCTGGGCGGATACTTGCCAACATGTGGCTGACTGTTCCATTCATAGGAATCCTCACAGTGAGGGCATGTCTGCATGATGCTGATGAGGGCCCCCTTGCTGGTCTTCTCTATGCTGCATGTTCGGCTGCAAACTGGACATCTCTCGTACAACTGCAACAGGCAATATTATAAGGTGGTGTGGACTGGGAGGGACTGTAAAAGGGTGATATAATAGACAGCCAAGTGGTCAATTGAATTTAGTTCTTTAGAAAATACAAAGCTTTTTGCTAATGCATTTCACAACAAAAATTACTAGTTGTATCTGCTTGGCTGGGGAATTAGGCTACTAGTTTATCAAGCTGGGTATATTTGAATACAACTTTTCACATTTCACATAACAAACATTACCTGTCGTTGTTGATGAAGCCGTCTGTGTCAAATGGGCTGTAACTCGGGCCACTGTCAGAGGCCTCGTGATGGCATGTCCTTTTCATAGGAGGCGAGGGAGACTGGCAACAGGTCTTGCCTGACAAGCTGAAAAAATAGCAAATCAACAGTGATTTCAAAAAAATTTGGAGGCCACTAAACCATTCCAATCACATTGCTGTAGATGTTCTGATAGCCACCTTTGCTCCTTCAGGTAGGTCCTAGGATCCATTCATGACAAGGGGATCAGTCTGGCACCCAACTGTGCACTTTGTCTAACAGAAAAACAGGGTCGGGGACATCCTTTGACGCAATTTAGGAAATGGCTGCCTAGTTTTTTGTACTGCACATCGGTTAGGTGTTTCCCCCCTAAATTCAAGAATTTACTCTGAGCATTATAATAACTTACACAAAATGGAAAAGGGGAAAATAGGAAAACAGCCTGTAACAAAATACAGCTGTTGTTACAATAGCTTATAACAAGTCACAGAATATACAATCGTAGACAAAACAGAGATGGCTAATGCTAGCGCAAATAAGCTAGCAGCAGCAAAATAACCCTCAAAAATATCCCCAAAATAACCCTCAAGATGTTTGAAAATAACAAAGGAGTTCAAGAAGGACATTATCTACAAGAATGGGGGACGCAGAACAGCATGGAACACATGGAACACTGCAGTCAAGGAAATACTTGAACCGTCTTTGAAAAGCCATCATGCACTACAGACAAAAGTGACAGAACTTCAAAACAACATTAAACTTTATTCTGTGGCTGAGGGCACGTCTCACGTGCAGCCTGAAAAAAGCCTGTTAACTTCCAAGGCCAACGACTGTTCTTTGATCATGACACCGCGGGAGAGATACTGAAAAGAAGGAAGGAATACACCCCCATTAAGAAAGCACTTAAAGAGAAGGGTTTTCACTTCCAAACACCATTCCAGGGCAAAAATGTGGGTATTTCTGGAAAATGGCCTAGTTACATACAAGCATGCAGACGAGGCAGCTGAGGACCTGAAGTCGAGGGGCGTCCCAGTGGAGTATACTGCCAGGAGAACGGTGTCTTCACCGGCGGAAAGACTCGAGCAGGCCCTCCCAAGGATCGTTGTCGGCGAGCAGAGTCACAGAAAAAGAGGGAAATCAACTCGGTGAGAGGATGTTCACATCCAAGAGAGACTCAGGCATTTCCAACAAGAAGATGGAAGACACTGAATCGGATTTAACAAGACTTAATAGTTACCGTGAGCTGTTAAGACGTATTAGGGTGTTACGGGTTGACATTGCAATAGGTAAAATGTCTCCCCTATTTTCCCCCAATGCTGAGCAAGGGTGATGAGCCATATGTATGTGTTCTTTATGGACACATTATGTATGATCACGTTAATAACATATTAGCTTATGATTAATGACACATTGACAACGGGGTGACAGAAGGGCATATCAAGGGGAGGATATGCACGCATGACCTATATAGTTTGCACTTGTAATTAATCGATGGATATAAGCGATGAAATAGGCGCCCATTTTATTTTCGGTTCCAACAAGTCTGGTTTGCGACTGCGTCACGCATTTTCATATTTGAGCGAGGGGCCCCTCCTGCGGACAGGCTCATCCCCTCAAACCCCAGAAGCAAGAGACAGTCCTCTGACATAGGAGTCCAAATACCAAAGTATTTTTCCACTTTGGTATACTTTATTATCGTTCTTGATTTTTCGTTCATTTTCAGGCTCATGATAAGCAGGCAGTTATGGTGCACAGTTTTTTTTATATATATATCGATGCGTCATCGGGAATTTAAGGTCATCAGTCTCAATGTAAACGGACTGGGGAGTGCCATCAAGAGAAGTAAGCATGTCACCTTCTGACCTTAGTTCCTTTATTATGTCGTTGTGTTAGTTTGGTCAGGGCGTGAGTTGGGGTGGGTAGTCTATGTTCTTTTTTCTATGTAGTATTTATGTGTTTGGCCTGGTATGGTTCTCAATCAGAGGCATGTGTCGTTTGTTGTCTCTGATTGAGAATCATACTTAGGTAGCCTGTTTTCCCCATTTTAGTTGTGGGTGATTGTTTTCTGTCTCTGTGTCTTTACCAGACAGAACTGTTTAGTTTTCGTTCGTTCTCCTTGTTATTGTGTTTTTGGTGTTCAATGTTAATAAATGATCAACATGGACACGTACCACGCTGCATATTGGTCCGATCCTTCATACTCCTCGTCAGAGGAAGACGAATCGCGTTACATAGCAAAGATGAAACAGGAGAGAGTTGACATACTATTCTGGCAGGAAAGCACCCCCACAACATGATGCTGCCACTCCCATGCTTCACTGTTGGGATGGTGTTCTTCAGCTTGCAATCCCCCCCTTTTTCCTCCTAACATAACAATGGTCATTATGGCCAAACAGTTACATTTATGTTTCATCAGACCAGAGGACATTTCTCTAAAAGGTACAATCTTTGTCCCCATGTGCAGTTGCAAACCGTAGTCTGGGTTTTTTATGGTGGTTTTGGAGCAGTGGCTTCTTCCTTGTTGAGCGGCCTTTCAGGTTATGTCGATATAGGACTTGTTTTACTGTTGATATAGATACTTTTGTACCTGTTTCCTCCAGCATCTTCACAAGGTCCTTTGCTGTTGTTCTGGGACTGATTTGCACTTTTCGCACCAAAGTACGTTTATCTCTAGGAGACAGAACGTGTCTCCTTCCTCAGCGGTAATGATGGCTACGTGGTTCCATGGTGTTTATACTTGCGTACTATTGTTTGTACAGATGAACGTGGTACCTTCAGGTGTTTGGAAATTGCTCCCAAGGATGAACCAGACTTGTGGCGGTCTACAATTATTTGTCTGAGGTCTTGGCTGATTTCTTTTGATTTTCCCATGATGTCAAGCAAAGAGGCACTGAGTTTGAAGGCAGGCCTTGAAACACATCCACAGGTACACCTCCAATTGACTCAAATTATGTCAGGTAGCCTATCAGAAGCTTCTAAAGCCATGACATCATTTTCTGGAATTTTCCAAGCTGTTTAAAGGCACAGTCAACTTTGTGTATGTATACTTCTGACCCACTGGAATTGTGATACAGTGAATAATAAGTGAAATAATCTGTCTGTAAACAATTGTTGGAAAAATTACTTGTGTCATGCACAAAGTAGATGTCCTTACCGACTTGCCAAACTATAGTTTGTTAACAAGACATTTGTGGAGTGGTTGAAAAACGAGTTTTAATGATTCCAACCTGAGTGTATGTAAACTTCTGACTTCAACTGTATATATAAATATATTTTAAAAATCCTGTTTATTTATTTTCCATAATTATCTATTAATATTTGTAGTAATGTAATCCCAGAATTGATTGACGAGGATCAAACTGGTTTCGTACAAAATAGGCAGACACAGGACAACATAAGAAGAACTCTACATGTCATGGACCACATTACTCAGAATAAGACAAGTGCTATATTAATCAGTCTAGATGCAGAAAAAGCATTTGATTCAGTCGGATTGGATAATCTATTCCAAGTTATGGAAAGATTTGGTTTCAACAAAGAAGTGATACAGTGCATAAAATCACTGTATTCATGTCCGACTGCTAGAATAAAGATAAATGGACATTTGCCACGAATGATCAAATTAGAGCGAGGGGCAAGACAAGGCTGTAATCTTTCACTCACGCTCTTCTCCTTGTACATCAAACTTTTAGCACAGGCAATAAAGACAGGACCCATCTTTAGAGGGAATAACAATAAGTGAACATAAGAATGCATGTATGCTAATGACGTTCTGTTATTCCTTAAAGACCCAGGCTCAAGTGTAAGATTGATGGATTAATGGATGTTTTACAAACTTTTAGAACATATTCAGGGTATATGCTTAATGTACACAAGACCCAAGCCCTAGTATATAATTATTTCCCACAGGAAGAGCTGAAGAGTAGGTATAACTTCACCTGGACCTCTTCATCCATTAAATATCTGGGAGTAAATCTACCAAAAAAATACACCCAAACTTTAGGACATGAATTACGATCACATCAACAAGAAAATATATGGTAACCTGGACAGGTGGAATTCACTTCCCTTGGATCTTAGTAGTAGAATTAATCAGTAGTAGATCTTAATCAAAATTAACATCCGGCCAAGATTTGTCACGCCCTGGTCGAAGTATTTTGTGTTTATCTTTATTTATTTGGTCAGGCCAGGGTGTGGCATGGGTTTTTGTATGTGGTGTGTATGTATGGGGATTCTAGCTAGTGGGGTGTTCTAGCTAAGTCTATGGCTGTCTGAAGTGGTTCTCAATCAGAGGCAGGTGTTTATCGTTGTCTCTGATTGGGAACCATATTTAGGCAGCCATATTCTTTGAGTTTGTTGTGGATGATTGTCCTGAGTGTCTTGATGTCCTTGTTTGATGTTAGTTGACACAAGTATAGGCTGTTTTCGGTTTTCGTTTCGTTTATTGTTTTGTAGTGTTCGTGTTTAGTCGTGTTTACGTTTGTTTAAATAAACATGGATCGCAATCGACACGCTGCAGTTTGGTCCGACTCTCCTTCTCATACAGAAAACCGTAACAAGATTACTGTATTTGTTCCAATCACTGCCCATAGAAATCCTGCCTAAACAATTTAGAGAATGGGATAAACGGATATCAAGGTTTATCTGGAACAGTAAGAGACCAAGAATTAGTTATACAACATTACAATTACTGGAAAAACAGTGGGGATATGGCCTTACCAACCCTAAAATATTATTTTTGTCAGCCCAATTGAGACCTCTGGTGTGTTGGTGCAATTCAGAATACGAATCCAAATGTGAAGACATGGAGATTACATTGATATGGTAATAGAAATATATATCAGTGGATTAATTTCTCTCTGAAGACATGGTTTAGGGTAGTTAAGCAAAAATGTTTAGACGGAGAGGTCTAGCTGCTGAAATGGCCCGCATACAACCCCAGCTTCATCCCTGCAATTCAGGATAGCAGATTTAAACAGTGGACGCAGAAAGGCATCACATCAATCAGTACAATTATAAGGAACGGGGACCGAGAGAACTTCCAGGACCTAAGTAAAAAACATGGTTGGATAAACAAGATTTTTACAGATACCTACATGCGCAACACTATTTCTTAAAGGGAGATAAAAGTGATTGACCCTCGAGCACCTCAAAAATGAATCTAAGTATTCACTAACGCCGACAACTTGGGGAGTAACAAAAAAACTATTTCAAATCTTTACATGGGTATTCAAGCCTCAAAGAAACATTCTACAAACTATATTAAACAGAAATGGGAGGAGGAACTTAACATTGACATAACTGATGAAACATGGTTGAATGTATTTGAGACTCAACAAAGCTCCACCAACTCAAGGTCATAGAGAGTAATTATGTTGGAAGAATGTTATATGTTTTTTCATAACAGAAATAAGATCTAACATTGGAAAAATAATGGGATTTGACAGAACAAGCATGAATTTCTTTGTACTTGGGTGAAATACCTGATAACTTACACACTAGAGAAAAGTACCTGTTGAAGGTCCTACTGGCAGCCAGTAAAAAGGCTATCGCTAGGAAATGGCTGCAAAAAGACCCTCCCATCGTGACACAATGGATAGATATTGCTAACGAAATACACCACATGGAGCGGAGCGTATGACCTTTGCTTTAAGAACTCAAGAGGAGAGGGGCCAGGAATACTGGGAAAAATGGGTTTCGTACTTGACAATTGTCTAATTGAAAGATGATATCAATGCAACTAATCTGATAAACGTACTGTATGATGTGCGCTGTAACTGCCAGTTCTTTTTTGTTCTTTATTTGTTCTTTATTTGTGTTCCTCAATAAGAACAAAGTTTTAAAAAACAACAAAAAACAGGGTCAACAATTGTCATCATCCCTCAGTTATAAACATAGCTCGAGAAATAACTATCTCATTTGGAAGCTAATTCTATGCTTTACAGATGTAGACCGATTTGTTCCAGATTGGATTAGATTCAGGCCGGTGATTCCGTTACACTATGCAACCAACTGTGACATGTTTTGCTATGGCCCTGGGTTGGTTTCAGTTTGTTGCTGCTTGACATAAGTTAGCTAGTACCACCATCCTTATTTTGTGCCCTAGACATGGGCTGCACTTCGGAGGAATTAGTAGGAAACAACTTTTCCATTTTATGATGTCGTCAAATTTACTTTAGACAGATGGCAATGTTGCCTTTACTGTTACTAGCAAAGTCTGTCAAAGATAGCTAGCAATGCTAATGTTAGCTTGCTAAAATACAGTGGTCCCCTCAAACGTCGTTAGCTGGCTAAATTATACTGCATCGAAAGTCAATCTCGCGACATCACAACCGTGACAAAAGGTCCTACTAATTATTTGCCTTCTTTTGAAATGTTAACAAATCAAATCCGAGTTGTATTGAGCTAGCTAGTTAGGTAGCTAACGTCAGTTCTGCTAGCGATGATGGTGATAATGATTATCAAAATATACATAACCAGAATCATAACCAGCAATCTATGGTCTAGCTACCAGTATACCCACCACCACTGGGGACCAACGAACTCCAACCTATCACGACACAAGGCGAGACCCAGATGCAGACACAGGAGGCAGATGGTTGGAGTTTTACAATATTTATTAATTCAAAAGGAGTAGGCAAGAGAATAGTCAAGGACAGACAAAAGGTTAAAATCAGATCAGAGTCCAGGAGGTACAGAGTGGCAGACAGGCTCGTGGTCAAGGCAGGCAGGCACAGAGTCCATAAACAGCCAAGGGTCAAAACCGGGAGGACTAGAAAAAGTAGAATAGCAAAAAGCATGAGAACTGGAAAAACATTGGTTGATTTGGAAAACATACAAGACAAACTGGCACAGAGAGACAGGAAACACAGGGAGAAATACACTGGGGAAAATAAGCGACACCTGGAGTGGGTGGAGACAATCACAGGGACAGGTGAAACAGATCAGGGCGTGACACAACTACCTATTCCGTAAGATAGGGTCCTTCAGCAGGGCATGCAAACCATAGTTGGTCAACCGAATAGCTAGGGATTTTCAGTCTCAAACGGCTGTGACCTTTTAATACTTTGGGGAGATGAAAAAACAGAGCCCCATTCAATGAAGGGAAGTGAAGTGGGCAAACGGGTGATATGCACGTTGGGGGGCATGATTTGTTGACATAACTGTAACCAAATCCAACCTTAATTTACTTGTTTAGGCACTGAGGTTACAAACTCTGTTTTAGACGAGACTGACTTTATGACCAAAATAAGCCAAAATAAGGGTAGGGAACAACACATCCGCCATGCTGATCCTCAACACGGATCCCCTCAGGGGTGCCTGCCCAGTCCAATGGCATTGACGAGTATATGGCTTCATCAAGTGCATTGACGACGTCGTCCCCATAGTCAATCTGTAAACAACCCATCCAACTACCTCATCCCCATACTGTATTTATTTATTTATCTTGCTCCTTTGCACCCCAGTTTCTCTACTTGCACATTCATCTTCTGCACATCTACCATTCCAGTGTTTAATTGCTATATTGTAATTACTTAGCCACCATGGCCTATTTATTGCCTTAAATCTCTTATCTTACCTCATTTGCACTTACTGTGTATAGACTTTTTGTTTTCTTTTTTTCTACTGTATTATTGACTGTATGTTTGTTTATCCCATCTTTAACTCTGTGTTGTTGTATGTGTCGAACTGCTATGCTTTATCTTGGCCAGGTTGCAGTTGCAAACTAGCCTACCTGGCTAAATAAAGGTGAAATAAAAAAATAAAAACAGAGGGGCGTGCGTGATGTCAGCCCATAAAAAATAAAAAGTAAAATTGTCAGAGACTCCAGTCAACCAACTCATAGACTGTTTTCTCTGCTACCGCATGGCAAGCGGCACCGGAGCGCCAAGTCTAGGACCAAAAGGCTCCTTAACAGCTTCTACCCCCAAGCCATAAGACTGCTGAACAAATAATCAAATGGCCACCGGACTATTTACATTGACCCCTCCCCCCTAGCTACATGTACAAATTACCTCAACTAACCTGTACCCCCGCACACTGACTCGGCACCCGCTGTATATATCCTTGTTATTGTTATGTTATTGTGTTTTTTTAACTTTAGTTTATTTGTTAAATATTTTCTTAACTCTTCTTGACCTGCACTGTTGGTTAAGGGCTTGTAAGTAAACATTATTCGGCGCATGTGACAAATAAAGTTTGATTTGATTTGATCACAAGCTTCCTGCCATCCAGGTCCTCTTTATCAGGCGGTGTCAGAGGAAGGCCCTAAAAATTGTCAAAGACTCCAGCCACCCTAGTCATAGACTGTTCTCTCTGTTACCGCACTGCAAGCGGTACCGGAGCGCAAATTTGAGGTCCAAAAGGCTTCTTAACAGATTCTACCCCCAAGTCATAAGACTCCTGAACAGCTAATCAAAGGGCTACCCAGAACCCTCTTTTATACGCTGCTGCTACTTTCTGTTTATAATCTATGAATAGTCACTTTAACTCTACCTACATGTACATATTACCTCAATTACCTCGACTAACCGGTGCCCCTGCACATCTGACTCTGTACCGGTACCCCCCATATAGTATCGCTTGTTATTTTACTGCTGCTGTTGAATTATTTGTTACTTTTATTTTCTATTTTAAATGTTTTACTTGTGTATTTTATATTTTATTTTTTTCTTAACTACTTAAAGCATTGTTGGTTAAGGGCTTGTAAGTAAGCATTTCACTGTAAGCTCTGCACCTGTTGTATTCGGTGCATGTGACAAATACAATTTGATTTGATTTGAATCCTATTTACACTTTTGACACTAGAATAAATGTTTCTGACTCATATCGATGCCACATGGGCTATTTTCAAAAAGATCAGTTGGTTTTTACGGGCAGTCACTCTTCAAAACATACAAAGTATTACAGATACAGTGTACGGTTTTCTCTGACGCTATTGGAAAAAGTAGAACCATAGTAGATGCAGCTCTATTTTCTGATTGGATTATTATGGAGTGAGGGCCCTGGCCTGTTCACAAAGGTTGGTCTGCTGTTGTTCTCCCCCTAGTTAACTATTCTTCAGGTTATGTTTGAATCTAATTATGAGCCAATCAATCTCCCATGGCATGTGAAGAGAGGAACAGACATCTGCTAACATGGTCTCCAACCTTAGCCTTTGAAAGAGAATACTCAAATAATGAATAATTATGCCTTCTTGTGCGATCTTCCAGGAGTTAAAACAGAAGTTCCTAGTAGTCTCTTCTATATTGTGTTGTGGATGTAAAAGTACCCTGTCAAGTTTCCCACATCTTCAACACTATCCCATTTCCAAGTACTGGAATATCCTAGCCCTTTTAGTGGAACTTAGCACAGTGTAAATATGGGCTCCTCTATTCTTCTGTTTTTCAGTATTGACCTATGGGTTGAGCCGGTGTATTTATTTAGAATGAGTTGAGCCCTCCTATACTTAGCAAGAACATAAATTGTAATTGACTTGTAGTGATCTGAGTGTATCACTTCCTTTAGCATCTCCGCTGGCCCTATTTAGTTTTAAAGGCTTTGGTTTCTTTGCACGAACATTTAAGATGCTTGCATTTTGTGAATACGTAATTATGACATATTGTGCCTGCTGACTATAGCAGAAAGATCGCCTGTCCACTTGCATTAGGGTAACTTGATTGTGTGAGCATCTCAAGACAGTATTCACTTTGGCCTGGTTTCAGAAGTGTTGTATGGCCTTGTATTTTTCACATGGTGCTATTTGGGGGTGGAGGTTGTGGCTGCTTTTGTGGTGTTACATGATTGGTGGTGAATTCAAGCCTTATCAAAGAGAGCACAGGGGATTTATGTGTTCAGAAACTCCCTGTCATGAAAGCACATTTTGTCTTCTCTGCTGTTCCCGCCATTGACTCGCATGTGGTATTAGCATTTTTGTTCCCAAATGCTGCGAACTGAAAGTGAGGTGTTTTGTGGAGCCCTTGTTAGGAGCATGCTGAACACTGCTACATATACATATTTATAGTGAGGATCCTGTGGGTATATCTTTGATGAGCAGAGGAACTAGTTAACCAATTCACCAATAGGTGGTGCTCATTCCTCAAAGGAACTTTGCACTAAAGTGGATGATCAGCAAATCAGTCTAAATGCAGTGCATACATTTTAATTAGAACTTTGCTTGTATCTTTGTTCAATCTTAAAGGTCCAATGCAGATGTTTTTATCTCAATATCAAATCATTTCTTGGTAACATTTAAGTACCTTTACTTTGATTGTTTTTCATTTAAGTGGTTAAAAAGACAACAAACAAAAATAGCTTCTTAGCAAAATAACAACTTCTCAAGCAAGAATTTTACTATGACTGCCTGGGAGTGGTCTGAGTGGGGAAGGGAAAACGGAAAACTAGCTGTTATTGGCAGAAAGGTTTGGAACGCTGTTTTGGTGGGATGCATCCCACCAAAACAGCCTGAAATTTCAGATGGCCTTTTCTACCAGCTCTTCCAGTAAAAGGACATTATCATATTTTTTTACAATTTCACAGTATTATTTCAACCTAATAGTTTGGAAATATATTTAAAACACAGGAAAATCAAGTTTATGACTGCACTGGGCCTTTAATATACTTTATATAGTTATTGTCGACTAATGTGACTGCTCAATAGTCGTTTTGTGGGCCAGTTTTATAGTAGTAGTCATTGTGTTAGAATGCTCATTAGCATTTGTCAGTTTTAAAAAAAAATCATCCTGTTTTTATTGGTGTTAGTAGACCTTGGGTGATCAATCTTGATACCCTGGCTCTGTGTACAACCACAGGAGGTTGGTGGCACCATAACTGGGGAGGACGGCGCTCGCGGTTAGTGGCTGGAGCGGAATAAGTGGAATGGTAGCAAATACATCAAGCACATGGTTTCCCTGTGTTTGATGCCATTCCATTGCTCTGTTCCAGACATTATTATGAGCCATCCTCCCCTCAGCAGCCTCCACTGTACAACACACCAAAATCTATTTTCCAGAACCCAAACAAGTTGGATGGCTCAACAAAGTGACCGCTGCTTTGTAATTCTTCTCTATTTGCTCTCCAAAACAAACAGGCTGCGCTGAGGCAGGGGGCTCCACTTGGACTGCACCCTCTAACCTAATACATGCAGCAGCATGCTATGTGTATTTGGCTGAATGCTGTGTGTGTTTCAGGCTACTGCTGTGTACAGTGGAATCCAGCAGTCAGAGCATCGTGTGTACCTGAGTCACTTATGGAGTGGGCCGGGGAAGAGTGATCTGTCTGACCCAGTCGCTGGCCTTGCCCGGCTCCCTCTCATGGACAGCCTTATCTGCAGAGCAGTGTGTGACTCCACAGTCCAGGATGCTGCTGCTGGCATAGGGGACACAGAGACCCATAACAACACACACAGAGACTCTGAGCTGAGTAGAGACACGCCACTATCGCTATTGTGTATGACAGAATGTCTCAAATATTGCTGCTACTAAAACCCCTTGAATTGATAGTAACACAGCCAGCTCCCTGACTTAAGTGTGAAACGTCCCTTTCCAGAATCTTCTTGTGTCCTCAGAGTAGAATTTCACGAGGTGTGCATGTCTAGATTACAGTGGAATGGAGTACCAGTTTCAGTGTGGACAGTGTGAAGTATTTAGTGAAGTATTCAGTGTGAAGTATTCAGTGAAGTATTCAGTGTGAAGTATTTAGGAAATGTTTACTGTCTATCAAATTTGTAGTAAACATGCCTGTTTCCTGTCTTTCCTGATTTAAAGGAAGTGCTCGTTTTCCACAGGGGTGAGGATTGATTTATCTTATAGTGTGCTTAAAGAATTTGACATGTTTTACAATGACCATCTGAGGCAAGAGTAAGTCATTTTGAAATATGTCCTATCCATCGAACTGAAGCGAGTCATCTGCTTGAAGGGATGAACAAGCCTGCACAGCTCGTTCTGCCGCGAGTTATCTAGATGTTAAAGCCTCTCAGTAGGAGTCACATTCAAATCATTACAAACTCACAGCTACTTATTTGGCACGCACTAATGGTCAGATGTGCAACAAGTGTTCCTAGCTTCCTCTGCTTATGCTTTGCCAGATCCTGTAACATATGTCCCTCTGTCCGTGCCGTTGCATTTGGCACCGACCAGTGAAAATGACACCTGCACGCGACACTTCTCCCCAGGATGCAGTCGCCAACATGGACCACGAGAGAACCTTTGTGGACGGACAGCTTGCCCTCTGGTGCACCAGCCACATGCCAACATGATGCAGCCTATCTGTCCCTTATGAAAGAATAAGCATGTGCTTGTTCTTTTGCCTCGCACTTTTCGGGGGCGCGCATGTAGCTGAACAGATGTACATTTAACACGCCAGGCTCTGCACTCTCCCGCCAACATGACCCCAGGGTGTGTCATATACCCACCTCCTCTACACCCCTCGCCAATTAGAGGGAAAAGGAGAGGGGGGAGTTGGTGTAACAACGGAGGCCTTGTGCCGGGCGCATGGCAGGCCAGTGTGGGGACTGTGGGGGCTGTAGATGGACTCGTGGAGGCGCTGGGAATGATCTGGCGGGCAGGTGCTCCTTTTGTCTCTGGGACAGTACCAGCAGACAATAGCCACAGCACTGTCACTTTGCTCACTGACTTGATACACTGGAGCAATGGTAGCTAGAGGGCCTCAACTTTGACCCCAAGGCAGTCTGGACAGATGAGACCTTGCAGGGTTGGTGTGTGCAGCTTGAGACACACGCTGTGGTGTCAGCGTGAAAGAAAGGCAGAGATGGATGTCCCAGATTCATTGGTTTTATTTAATCAGTCTGTTTAATGAGGTGAGCTGCATATGATTGGAAAAACCTGAAATATATGTTCTTGTTGGGACTGGTGAAAAAAATGGGAAATATTCACTTTAATCAATGTTTTATATGATAGGAATGATATACGGTTTGGCATAAAGTGACCCGATTCAAAGACAATTACATGCTAGTCTATTGCAAATGTCACATAACTTTGAGGCAACTTTGCCAGGAACTTGTTTGAAATATGGAAATAAAACATCATTTTGACTTGCTGGAAATGCCTTTGAAGCATCGAAGGATTTTCCTGAAGGCACAGGCCTGTCTATTGACATAATGTCTCTGAGGCTCCCAGTAGGCATCTTATAGATGCACAGACATGTTGGTACGCACCTAAAGAATGTATGTTACTACATTCCAATTAAACTGGTTGGTGAAAAATCTGTTATAATGATGTTAGTATAGCTATCGTCTGTTGTCCAAAAGGGTATTCTCTACATAAAGAGTTTCAGAGAGACAAATAATTATGTTTTTGTTTTTGCAAAATGCTATACACTGAGTATACTGAGTATATTGTTGCCCTCAGAACAGCCTCAATTCGTCAGGGCCATGGATTCTACAAGGTGTTGAAAGCGTTCCACAGGGATGCTAGCCCATGTTGACTCCAATGCTTCCCACAGTTGTGTCAGGTTGGCTGGATGTATTTGGGTGGTGGACCATTCTTGATACAAACGGGAAACTGTTGAGCCTGAAAAACCCAGCAGTATAGCAGTTCTTGGCACAAACCGGTGTGCCTGGCACCTACTACCATACCCTGCTCAAAGGCACTTACATTTCTTGTCTTGTCCATTCACCCTCTGAATGGCACACATACACAATCCATGTCTCAAGGCTTACAAATCCTTCTTTAACCTGTCTCCTGCCCTTCATCTACACTGATTGAAGTGACTTCAATCAGGGATCATAGCTTTCACCTGGATTTACCTGGCCAGTCTATGTTATGGAAAGACTGGGTATTCTTAATGTTCTGTATACTCAGCGTACAGTGCATATCCTCCTCACTCTCAGAGAAATAATACATTTGTGACAATTTAAAAAAATATATATAGTAATATCAGATCTGTAAGTAAAACATTTACGTTTGACATTTTAATAATTTAGCAGATGCTATTATCCAGAGCGACTTTATAAGTTTATTCATCTTACGATATCTAGGTGAGACAACCACATATCCCAGTCAAATGTACAGGATACACACATTCTATTCCAGCTAGACAATGGATATATGTGAGGACAGACGCTGGGAGACGAGAAGCAAGTACAGGGAGTGAACATTTAGTAAATAACTGACATGAAACAAACAAGGACAGCGTCTAGACAGGGGAAACATAATGGCAATATGCTGACACGGGGAACAAACTGAGGAACAGACAGATATAGAGGGGGCAATCAACAAAGTTAAGGAGACCACGTGAGTCCAATGTATCCAATATTGCTCTGATGCACGTAATGATGGTGACAGGTGTGAGTAATGACAGGCAGCCTGGCACCCTCGAGTGCCAGGAGGGTGGAGCGGGAGCAGGCGTGACAGTACTCTAGGGAGCCTGACGGGCTGGCCGAGACATGGGAGTCGGACGAGCCGGCTGAGGCTTGGGAGCCTGACAAGCCGGCTGAGGCGTGAAAGCCTGATGATCCTGCTGAGGCGTGGGAGCCTGACGAACCAGCTGAGACATGGGAGCCTGATGAGCCGGCTGAGATGTGGAAGCCTGATGAACCGGCGAGGCGTGGGAGCCTGACGAACCGGCTCAGGAGTGGGAGCCTGCTGAGCCAACCAAGGCAAGGAGCCCTCTCGAGGCAGGCATGGAAGCCCGATGAGCCAGCTGGGGCACCCTCGGTTCCTTTGGCAGCAACCCCGGACCCGACGTCACCAGCCAAAACAAAAAAAACTCCCTGATGCTTCCAATATTGGTGTTCTGTGAGAATTCTGTGAGGACAGACGCTGGGAGATGAGAAGCAAGTACAGGGAGTGAACATTTAATAAATAACTGACATGAAACAAACAAGAACAGCATCTAGACAGGGGAAACATAATGGCAATATGCTGACACGGGGAACAAACTGAGGAACAGAAAGATATAGAGGGGGCAATCAACAAAGTGAAGGAGTCCAGGTGAGTCTAATATTGCGCTGATGTGCATATTGATGGTGACAGGTGTGCGTAATGATCAGCACGCCTGTTCCCTCGAGCGCGGGAGCAGGCGTGACAGATATATAGCGTTTAGCAACAAAAATATTTTCTTACACATCTATGAATAAAAAAATACGAGAACAGTAAATGTACACACATGAAGGTAACCATATACAATCATTTCTGATTAAAAAACACAAATGTGAAAAATTGGTGGATATAGCATTTTGGAAATAATCTATTCATATACAGAAGTGCATATAGGGCTACGGAGGGGGGTGCATTTGCCATATTGTGGCATACTAGTCTTTTTTATCATATCCTTCAATAAACATAGGCAGGACTGTATTTATCAAACTCGCTTCCAATATGCACAGATATTAACACATTAATTAATAATTGATACCACTTAGCACGTCTGTTCCCTTAATACCAATGCAGCTAGAGCCTCAAATGAATACAACATATTTAATTGTAAAGTAATCAAACAATCCATCCTCTGGTTTTGTATGTCTGTATCATATGGAGCATGAAATGTGAACATGATTATATATGACTATATGAACCAAGTTAGAGGGGAACTAAACACATCACCCCAACTCCCGCCACCAGCAGCTCACCTCCTTGACCCTGATGCAATGCTTGACAAGTTTCCTCTCCAGCAGATATGTGGGTCAGCGGTGGGGGGAGAGTGAAGCGTGCCCGGCCTCAGACGGTGACATGATGGTGACCAGTCTTAGACCAGTCCCAGTGACTCTCTCTCAATGGGAGGCCACCATCTCCCCAGAGCACTGACCTCATTCTCCCTTTCTATATGAAACTCATTAGTTGCTCATACAATGGCCTTTGACCCCCAGCCCCTCCCTGCTGCTGATTTCACAGTTGTACCAAAAATATTTTTTCTGGTGGGAGGCTGGTAGCCAGTGGTTGGACTGTACAGTACATCAGCTGTTTGTGTTTTGATCGTGGTCAGCCTCAGCCGGCCTCTTCAGTGCTCCATCCCTTTGGGCAAGCAGAGCAACTAGGCCTGGCCACCCGTGGTCATTTTCTATTTGTCTACGCATCTCTGACACAATCACAGGGCGGTTCAGTTCTCAACTGCCGGTCATAATAAACAAGAGCACTCGTTTCATATGGAAATGGTACAGTAGCGTCACAATGAACCTGTCTGGGCTTCAATCTGTCTTATTGAGAACTGATTGAGAGCTTCTAAAGATTCTAAGAAATGACTGAGATGAGTTTTTGTGTACCTTCATTTAGCCAGGGCCTCCCGAGTGGCGCAGTGGTCTAAGGCACTGCATCGCAGTGCTAGCTGTGCCACTAGAGATCCCGGTTTCTAGTCCAGGCTCTGTCGCAGCTGGCTGCGACCGGGAGACCCATGGGGCGGCACACAATTATCCCAGCATCATCCGGGTTAGGGGAGGGTTTGGCAGGCAGGGATGTTCTTATCCCATCGCGCGCTAGCGACTCCTGTAGTGGGCCAGGCGCAATGCATGCGGACACAATCGCCAGGTGTACGGTGTTTCCTCTGACATGTTGGTGCGGCTAGCTTCCGGGTTAAGCGGGCATTGTGTCAAGAAGCAGTTTGGCTTGGCTGGGATGTGTTTCAGAGGACGCATGCCTCTAAATCTTTGTCTGTACAGGAATTGCAGTGATGAGACAAGACTGTGACTACCAATTGGATACGATGAAATTGGGGAGAAAAATAGGTTAAAAATAGGTTAAAAATAGGTTAAAAATAGGTTAAAAATAGGTTAAAAAAATAATACAAATAAAAAACACTTAATTTAGCAGGACATCTTGTCTAGGCCGACTGGTGCAAATGGACAGCATAGATTATCCAAGGTATAGCTGTGGGAGTTATGACATGTTTTCCTTAGCCATTAAACATGGTGGAAATAGTTACCAATATAAGTTTCTACAAGTTTCGATGACATCATAAGCAGAGGCAAAACTGGAGTGGCTTTATTCATGCTTCCAGTTTGTCAATGTAATGACTGTGAAGGGCATGAATGAGCATGATGCACCTCATTTTCTATTATTATAAAGATACATTTGTCAACCTTTGTTTGTTGCCTAATTAAGTTTGTTTGCCAACAGTTTGTGAGAAACCATCTGGAAAGCAAACATGCGGACTTTCCCAAAAATGCCCCCTATCCCGCCCCATCCCACCTTTTGTTTTGTCTGCTGATGGCCATTACTGTCACCAATAGCAAAGTAAGTGCAAGTTATCTTGTTATCTGTTGTGTCAGCTTTGTTCACTCTGAATGTCGCCTCAGAACTGTCCAAGAAGTTTGGCTTTTGTAAAGTAGCAGCATCAAAAACAAAAACAAAACAAAGATGTCACTCCTGAATGTCAAGTGCGAGGGTAGAGTCAAGACCTGGTAAAAAGGCACAGAACAAATGTGACCACCACCACCACCACCCTCCTTCCCTGTTCCCCCTCACCTCTTCCACCACCACAACCCCACCCCCCAGTGAAGATACAAGGACCTCTTTTATGCTGGAACAAATGTCGGCCCCCTCAGTACAGTTAGCAGCAACAAAGCGAATCAAAGCTGGTGTCCATGAATGGCCGCGAGGTTCTGGCACGGTGCTCAGAGGACTGGAGCGTGGCGCTCGCACCCACCAGCAACAGATGGGCGAGCGGAGAAGTTGCCACAGGCACCAGACTGAGCAGGGGGAAGACCCCCATTATCATAGGGACGGACAGAGAAGGGAGAGGGGTGGGGTGACAAAGGTTAAGAGAGGAGAGTGGCCAAACAGATTTTGGAATATGAGTAACGAAATCACCCAGAAAGCAGTGAAAAGAGAGCTTGGGCCGGAGTGGAGGAGCAGATGCTTGGCAGGCTCTGCGGCGGTAATGAGAGACACGCTCTGGCCACACGTTAGTAACATCACAAAACAACATCAACCAAACTCTGAATTGGTTCAATTAGTTGGAAGTGAGCACCCTGTAACAATGGAATGGTATGCATGCTACCATACTCAGATAATTTATTTGCACTTCATTAGGCTGGAGCATGGAAATCATAATGATTCAATGATCTGTCTGAGCTATTACAGATAAGGCCCGGACTTCACTCTCCAATGCCATAATACATAATCATCATACTTATACTGAGATCAGGTATACGAAACAATCATATACATCATTTCGGTTACATTTGTTTCACAACCATTGAAGACCTTTTTTAAATGTCTTAACATTTAAATCTCCTTTGTATTCATGAAACAGTGTTAACAGCAGAAGGGATAGATGTGTGGGTTGAATAAGAGGCAGACTCATTGTGGTGGCTTCAGTGGAGCACTGTGGCAGGTTCACAAGGCTATGGATGCATCCGGTCACACAGGGAAACATTCCTACAGGATCAGGTTAACAGGTGGGTGAGGAGTGATTCCCAGCCCTCCCCGAACCACGAGCTGACTGGACAGCTAAATCACAATAATCTGTTTCTTTGTTTCAGGCCAACAGAGAGAACTCCATAGCATGTTTTTAATCCTGCTATTCTGGCAGCTGTCTCAGTGGATGGAGTGTAAATTCTGCCATTTCCTGTTTTTTTTTAAATTGATTAATCTAGGCATGTCAGTTATTTACAATGATGGCCTAGGAACAGTAGGTTAACTGCCTTGTTCTGGGGCAGAACAACAAATTTTTACCTTCTCAGCTCAGGGCTTCGATCCACCAACCTTTCAGTTACTTGCCCAATGCTGTAACCACTAGGCTACCTAACGCCCCTTGCTCAAATTCTAATCGTTTGCCTAATTTCAGTTTATGTGACTAAACAAGCCAGTATAGTGTAGAGAATCATTGTACCGTCTAAGCCACTGTAAAATATGTTTTCCATAACCAAGAATATTGTATTATCAGCTGTTTGAAGCTGGTGTACAAAACCCAAAGTAACAGACACAAAAAATAAACTTAAGAACGGGAAGCATAGAAATAGGTATAATACACATTACGCACAGAGAAATGACAACTTTTGGGTTAGTTGCATGTGGAGGATGTGGTGTAGCTACCTAGTCCTCCACTCAATTGGTCCGTTAACACAAAGACCGTCTGACCATGAGCCCTGTTTAAATTGCTCTGACAGCCATTTTTTTTTGCCGCGCTGTGCCTCTGCGACCAGACTGATGACCATTGTTCACTAATATCTGCCCTGGCCCTCTCATTGTCCTCTGACATATGAGTGGCACATAGCCCACAATCGATTGTGGCATCTGCACACACACACTCACACACACACACTCTCTCTCTCTCTCTCTCTCACACACACACACACCCACTAAATGGATATGGACGCGTAGGATGGGCGCGCTCTTCAGGGGATGAGAAAGGACTCACGTCCGCCCTATATGATTACAAAAACAAACCTCTGATACCGCGTGTGTGGATGCATGTGTGTGTGTGTGAGAGAGTGTGAGAGGTTCCTGATGGGGACATGCCACCCATGAGTCCCGCTACCACAGTCTAGTGATTGCAATCACCGGGCTAGAAGTAATTTGCCGTAATGCAGTCCTGGAAATTGAAATGGCAGTTTTGATTGTCCCAGGGGAAGCGGGAAATCTCCTCGTCTCTTTAATTGTCCTCTGGGTTTCTCTACGGGTGGCTGGGAGGAGTATTGGACAACCAACTACCAAGCTGCTCCATTGTTACAGGTTATATAACAGAATCAAAATGGTATCTGGTACTCCTCGTCAGAATAATGGCCGACAATTATACTTACTCACTGAATAAATGTGAGACATTGTCCTGCCTTGGGTTGAGCATTGGGTTTGATAACCATTTTCAAGGGAACCTACTAGGATCGACTATGTAAACAGATCAGTTCTTGAAATGGCTTTTTCATGAAGTAAATCATTTTTGATTAATTGAGTGGCAAAAATGAATTAAAGAGTCGCACACTCTATGTAAATAAACTCCCAGTAATTTATTGGGTAAATCACCAGCGTTTCGGCATCACTGTGCCTTCTTCAGGGTAATGTCATGAATGCTTTGAACCAGGTTATGTTGACAAACACTGCAGTTAGGGCAACCAATGACAATAGTGAGGGGTGTGTCATAATTATTAGGTTGATTAGAATGTATTGAGTGAAACCGTTAAAAGACTATAGTTTACAGCATATGTAATATATTAGGCTATTGTTTTCTGTGATGCAGAAACGTGATACTGTGATGCCGAAACGTTGGTGTTTTACCCAATAAGTTACTGGGAGCTTATTTATTTGGAGTGTGCGACTTTATTTATTTTTATAGCTGACAGTTTATTCGCAATTAGTCAGCACCTCTACACTAAATCATTTTCTCTGGGTGTGAGCCAGCTCATGCTTTTTATAAATTGAGTGACTAACATAATGTGAAGAAATAGGATGTTATGAAGTAGCCGTTAATTCTAATGTGGTTTGAATGTTCATATCAGGAAGTTTATCTTTGTTGACTTTTATGTAATGCATACAGTATGTACTTCCACATAGCAGCAACACGCCCAGGATTAGCCAACCAATTGTTTTGTGAATGGGAAGAGTTGCAGGTGTCTACTAATGTAAACTTCCTCCCATAAAAAAAAGACGAGCGTTGATGAAAGTTAATTAAAATTGTTCTTAATGGCCTACTGTATACCGTTATAAAATTAAATGACTTCCCTCTTTTAGACGTTGGCCACCTGTGCTCTTTTAGGGAACCACCAGCAAGGGAAGTGTCTTTAGCAAACATGGTCCTACGCAGGGCGAGAGGTACAACGGATATACTGTACAACAATCAGCACACACCTGATATTAGCACCTATACAGCCAAAGGTCACTTCTATATTAGAATTATTTGAGTTATTCATATTTCATTGCTACTTTTTCTTTGCCGTGGTAAGTTTGTTAACTAAAGTTGAGATAGCAAGAACACTATAAAGTATACAGTAGATGATGTACATGTAAAGGTCTCCTACCTGTTACCTTATTCTCAACAGACCCATCATTGATTACTACTGTATGATCGTGCTAGATTTTCCGAATACTACTTTACTTTTGCATAGTCAATAGGTTTTAGTGTAGTACAGTACTGTTGCTGAGCTCCATCTGGACATAACATCAGGCCCACCTCCCTCCCGCGGGGCGGATTTCATTACTCCTTCGGCACACTCTGCCCTGGGTCGGGCCCTCTGACACCCTGGCCATGCTGGCCCTGCTGGCCATTCTGGATTAGACTCACTAACCCCCTACTGCACTCGTTTGTCTTGAGTTTAACAGTGTGCTTCAGACAGTTTGATGAGTCCCTCCGTCCGTCAGGGAGACCTGATGCAATATGGCTGGATATTATCTGTACGTTATCCTTATTTGGGTCATATGAAACAATTGGCCTGCTGAGTGTAAGCAAGTCCCTTAACCTCTGCATTATCAACCCAGCTATTTCCGTGGCTGCAGCTACAGTGACTCCACAGCCCCCAGGAGTGTTTGCCCGACACAAATTAATCTTAACAGGAACAGGAGTGGCTGCCCATTGAACCTCACTGTGTCGTTCAATGACACGTTTAAGATCAAGATCATGTGGCTGACCGGCAGCTGACCAGACCAGACCACCCCACCCAGTCAGTGTCTTTGCTCACCTTATCTTCAACCAATTCCCTGTAAAGACACCTCTCCCTACCCTACCCTGGCTTTCCCTACCAGCACCTGCTCTCTAACCTGTTGGAAAACAGGATGTGACCTTGGCTGCAGATACATAGATTTTCAGGTACTACTGTATGATGGATTTAATTTGTTTCTACAGACAATATTGTCTAAATGGGCTGTAAGGTGAAGGCAGTGTCCTGTCAGCATGACACTAGTTCCTATCTGTGACTCCTGCTGGCCCTGAGAAAGCCACCCGTACGCCCTGGAAACAGTGGCATCAGTCCTATCTTGTCACCCACGCAGAGGACTGGGTTGGAGCATTGACATAGTTCGAGTCACTAGCATGTTTTTGGACCAGACATACCTGATTATTGCCATACCATTAATTGATGTATGTCAGTGATAGGCAGGTGTAGGCTACATCACATCAGGACTGGGTCAGTCCTTCCTGTCACACCAACCATGCCTATAATGCTGAGGCCTTGGTGTTTTCTGAGAACCCTTGGGTAAGTTGACGGAAAGCACTATTTTCTCCAAAACAAGACTTTGCCCATCTGTCAGGCAGGTGCTCGCTTCACCCCCCCCCAAGGTTAATTTTCAATCTTTCAAAACTGAAAACATCTATGGAGGATAACAATAGGATCTTTATGAAGTATTTTATGAAGACACCTTTTGGTTATTGGACCAGATCACCTCATCCAAAATGTATGGACCAAACACAGAAAAACACAGAGAGGCATTTTTGGCCCCTTCCCCTGTGAAACGCAGCTAGGGCAATAGCTGGGGCTGTGAGTGGCTGTGAAACCACAGTCGCCGTCGGCCTTTCAATCATTGACCACAGGAATGTCTTTCTTGCGGCCACCTCACGGTAGACTCCCCTGCCCTAAGAGCCCGTCCATGCTGTGTCTTTTTCACCTGGCCAGCGAATTCCTGGCGGAACAAACAAGGGCAGAGGTTTGTCGCCCCAGAGCCGTGGGAGCTCACTGCTCCTTAATCATCCGTCTCTCCCTCTTTCTCTCTCACTCTCCCTCTTTCTCTCTCACTCTCCCTCTTTCTCTCTCACTCTCCCTCTTTCTCTCTCACTCTCCCTCTTTCTCTCTCCCTCTCCCTCTTTCTCTCTCCCTCTCCCTCTTTCTCTCTCACTCTCCCTCTTTCTCTCTCACTCTCCCTCTTTCTCTCTCTGGCTCCCTCTTTCTCTCTCACTCTCCCTCTTTCTCTATCTGGCTCCCTCTTTCTCTCTCACTCACCCTCTTTCTCTCTCCCTCTCCCTCTTTCTCTCTCTGGCTCCCTCTTTCTCTCTCACTCTCCCTCTTTCTCTCTCTGGCTCCCTCTTTCTCTCTCACTCTCCCTCTTTCTCTCTCCCTCTCCCTCTTTCTCTCTCACTCTCCCTCTTTCTCTCTCACTCTCCCTCTTTCTCTCTCACTCTCCCTCTTTCTCTCTCTGGCTCCCTCTTGCTCCGTGTCACTCTTTGTCAATTATGTGTTTTCTGACTTTCTTTTTTCTAGTCCGTGCTCTTTCATACACTCATTCATTTGAATATTGAACAGACAAAATGTGAGGTTATTACTTGAGGTTTATCTATGAATATTCATTCCAGAGATGAATGAAGATAGGCCTATGTTTGTAACGTTTTATTCATATGATTTATTCAAATATCAAATTGTGATCTAGAAAGTTTTTTTTAAATGCATCCCACTGTATATTCTCAGTTTCATTCCCTGGCCACTAATGGGGCGAGGTGTGATTGTTCACCGTCCTGTAGCCCTGTGATCAAAGCCTGTGCCTGTGCACTCCTTGCCAGGGCGGTAACTGTACAAGGCATCCAGCCTCTGAACCTGAACCTGCTGACTCACATGCTCCTTGTGAATGTGTTGGATCAGAACCACCACAGGCAGGAGGAGGAGACAGTTGTTGTGCCCTCACACAGCCAGACAGTCGTTCCCCTTTGATCGACAAATGTTGACTGTGGGGTCCTGGAAATCCATGGCACTTGAGCCTGTAAGTCTTTGAAACACGTCTAGGACGTGATGTTAATGACCAGGGGACGTCACAGTGTTTAATGACCAAGGGACGTCACAGTGTTCTCTATGAGTCCATGAGCTTGCATAAATTCTTCCAACTCTTCTAACCAAAGTAGGGCAGAGATTTCTCATATCTTAAAGTAAGTCGGACAGGGCATTACCTATTGTATACTGGAATATTCTAACTCACAAAGCAGCGGGCTTGACAGTGCCATGTACCATTGTCCAAATTCCTGGCTTAGTCAAAAAGGAACGTGTTAGTGACTCATATGGTCAAATATAACTAAAAGAATCACGTTGTTGTATCTTTCTGGTTAAACAGACATTCAAGGCTAGGTATTAAGTCAAACGTAACCCTAAAGGAATTATTAGACACAGCTGAGTTGCTCAATATTTTTTGCTCAAAGATAAGGTAGTGTTAAAATAGAGTACTGCATCATTGGATTCATATAGGGAAGAGTGGGGTAAGTTGAGCCATCCTTATTTATAGGAAACCATACACAAAATCAATAATTTGACCAAATATTTAGGAAGAGGTCATAATTTCATGGAGTCTGTAAAGGAATTAACCACAAGGGGGGGGGGGGAGTGGTAAGGAAGTTAGGTCCAGTTTCACCAAGTCAAATGAATTTATTGTGTTACAGGTTTCATGATGCTTGTATTTTTACCAAAGTAGATCCTTTTAAGATTGTTCTATACATCAGTTGTCTCTATTAGCTTCAATATGAGGTCCTAAACCTAGCAAGTGCATCCTTGTAGCTGTGTGGGCTAATATAGGCAAAATGTTTGCCTTGGGGTAAGTTGAGCCAATGGCCATGGGGTGAGCCAATGGCAAGTTGAGCGAATTTAAGTGTTTTCTTCACAGGCGTAACGCAAGGCATTATCGCAGGGATATGGCATAACAACAATCTTAAACGTTTTTTAAAAAGTGCTAAGTGTTTGTTAGGTGTTAAGCCTGTGTTAAAATATGCTTAAAATGATATTTTTTTTATCTAAAAAGTGGTTGTGATTGTGTTGAATTGTGTTTTGGAAAAAAGATAGACATGGTTTTAGAAAGGTAGTGGTAATATGTTTTATTCAGTACAGAAATGACTTAACTTACCTTGCCAAGAGACAACTTTTTTTGGACAAGCTATGTTTTCAAAACTGTAATGTTTACATGAACTCTGATTATTTCCAGGGATACACAACATCCTGAATATATATAGATATCATTGTTAGAAAGAATACTCTATTTCCCTTGACGGAATGACGCTGAATGTAAGAAAGGATGGCTCAACTTACCCCACTCTAACCTACTGTATAACCATCAATTACATTTCGATATCAAAGTTGAACACTTTATTATGCGGTATCCGTAGCGATCACCTCCCTCTATCCGGAGTGACCAATGGATCTTTCTTTCAGTTTCTGTCTTACAGATTTCCCACAATGATTCCACAGTGGTGTGAGACATGTTGTATCCAAGTCCACCTTCCGTATCAGAAGTCTGTTATCATTAACTAACCTCTATAAATGCCTTTAAAACTCCCATGCAACTCACTCAAACAGGGACAATTGACTTCACATGTGCCGCGTCGCTGGAGAGTCATTGATTGACAAATCACAAGCTGCCTGGGAAGTGACTCTGTTCTCAATGTCTTCTGCAACTCCTCAGTCGATTCAGTTGGAGTAAAATACCTTAGGAATAGCATATTGAGATACATTCGATAGACAATGACTGCAAAACAATTCCACAATGCACCCAAACAGAACATTTGATCTTTAAAATCACATACATCTAAAACTGGCATTGTTATTGTTGATTAACATTTTGACTAACGACCACTATAGATCTTATGAGTCATACATACATCATTTTTCTGCAGATGAATGACAAAGGTAGTTAGTTGTTCTAGCATGTTATAGGCCAAAGCAGAACAAAGTCCTCTGCTCTGCACAACATACTGTGACGTGAAAATAAAGTATGAATTGAATTGGTTTGCATTGAATAATTGACTGATATCCAACGTCCTATGATATTATTTGTTCAAACAAAGTCTGTTCTAACTATTTCGGCCTTGACATGTACGTCCCTCTTTGTTAGGATGTTTATTTGGAGAGAGCAGTAGTGTGACGTGCTGGTTGCAGTCAGTCAGAGGGCCTCTCATTCTAAAAGTGAAACTTTGGTCCTGTTTTTACTGTGGGCTGAATAGGCTATATTTTGTTAGGTTGGTCGGTGCAGCTGCCCTTAGCTCAGGATTGATAACGTAAGGCCTTTCAACCTCCCACGCAGGCAGCGATACCACGGCCCTGCCCTTTGTTCTCCCAGCTCCTTCACCTTCTCAAACACCAATGGTCCAGCAGAGATCAGCTGTGCCCTCCACGAAACGTCAAAACTAAGATAGAAGGGGAGAAAAAAAAACTTTCCTCAATTACCTCCGTCGCCTGGAAACAAATGTAATTCGACAAATTCATGGATAGTGTGTGTCAGCTAACTATGGGGCAAAGTTTAATCCGTGTTGTTTTCTCCTCCAAGCTCTCTTATCTTTCATTGAGTATTTGAGGTTAATTGTTTGAACGTTTTGCCTGAATCTGAGTAAACCAACCACTAGGCGCACCACGTCATTGGGTAATATTTGGTTGAGACGTTGATCAATCAAATTACAACCTATATTCTCCCACTGATAAAGACAGCCAAAAGTTTGTTGATTTGCCAACGCGTTATCACTGCGCTTTCAACCATTTAAAAGCACACTAAAGTTCAATTGGGAATACAATCTCAGATATTTCTGTTTACACAACAGATCATGTTATCACTGTGCTTCATCTAATAGCAGAACCAAATTACCTGTATTGCAGTTGAGATTACATGAAATGTCCATGGTGCAAGTGATCAATGCTGTTCGAGTTTCTTCACAGATTATTACAGCAATTGTGAAGATCTCCACAGACCTGCGGTGACCTATGCATGCTATCTTGAACATGCACCCTTTATATGATTACATAAGAAGACATTTACAGTTACAGTAACCTCAAAATAAAGCCATGGAATTTACTCATTTTAAAGGCCCAATGAAGTCAAGAACGTGATTTTCCTGTGTTTTAAATATATTGCCACACTATGAGGTTGGAATAATACTGTGAAATTGTGAAAATTATGATACCGTAATTCCCTTTCAGTCTAAGAGCTGTTTGAAAAGACTGGTGACTGACTGGTGACTTCACCAGGTGATAAAATAGTTAAAAGACCAATGGCGATTTTAGCATGTACATTTTGGTGGGGCAAACTCTCACAAAATATTCAGCACTTTTGAAATGTACAGCAACAGAATTCAGAAAATGGGCCGCTCTTACAGTATTCTCCCCTTACACCAAGTCAGAACCGTAGGATAAATAAAGTGGGATAAATAAAGCAGACAATGAAAGCTCTTACAATATTTGATGATGACGTTTCTCTAAACAGGCTACATGTGCACCACCAAGCTCAGAACAGTAGGCTTAACTATGAGAGGAAAAGGGACCAAGTGATTTGGGTGAGGCACATGGGCTACTAACAGATACACTTAGTATTACTTTTTAAGCTACAGTATACATATATCTCTAGCATATTAAATAAATTAAGCAGCAGCATACAATACATTTTTGGATTCACCGTGTTGTGCTGTGCTCACTTGAACAGGAAGGAGGCGCTGCGGTCTTTTGTGGGCAAATTTTATCATCAAAGTCTGGCATTCTCTGGATTTATGGTGCTTTCAAGACAACTGGGAACTTTGAAAAAACAAGGTTGAATCTTCAGGTCGGAGTTCTTGAAAGAGGCCCGAGTTGCCGACTTGGAATTCCAAGTTGGATGAACGTTCAAAACGTATTTTCCCAGTCGGAGCAAATTGTTTTCAGATTTCCCAGTTGTCTTGAACTCACTGAAGTATGAGATTTCCCAGTTCCGAGTATCCAGTTATTTTGAAAGCCGCAGAAGTCATGTTGGATTGACACTAAGACCAATGTTGAAAGTTTATCATCAACTGCTTGGAAAAGAGAACTTCAAACCCAGACTTGGACCACACGTCCACTCAACTGAATAGCTGGCAAAAGAATGCTTGCAGTTAGCCACTGATTCCTTCCAAAACACTAATTGTTGAATTTGTGATTTCCAACTTGTTGTGTAATGTTTATGTCCAATGGCAGATGAGCACCGATACATTTGATCAATAATTTCTCTTCATATGAGAAGGATGAAAAGGATTTGCCAGTAGATTGTCGACTTGATTCATGATGATGACTGCTAGCTTGCTAGCTAAGATTTTGCGTGAGAAATTGCTCTTTGCTAAGAAGCTATTTTTGTTTATTTTTGGCTTTTATTTTAATTGAATTGAAAACATTTCAATTGAAAACAATCACAGTAGAAATTATTTAATATTGGAATAAAAATGGCTGCATTGGACCTTTAGGGTTGAATGTTACATTAGTTTGTAAGTCTTCACTTTTGGCTATTTACTGTATTACAAAAGTAACATTGAATTTGTCACACCCTGATCTGTTTCACCCATCTTGTGCTTGTCTCCACCCTCCTCCAGGTGTCGCCCATATTCCCCATTATTCCCTGTGCATTTATACCTGTGTTTTCTGTTTGTCTGTTGCCAGTTCGTCCCTACTCCTGTTCTCTAGTCCCTGTTTTCTAGTTCTTCTGGTTTTGACCACTCTTCCTGCCCTGACCCTGAGCCTGCCTGCTTACAGATCTTGGCTCGCTCATCTCCTTGACCATCCGGACCGATGGTGGCTACGGCAACGTAGGAAGGAGAGGAGGTCTGATTACGGTCCCACTCGCTCGCCCAAGGATCCCACCTCGTCTCTGAGGAATCCCGGAAATTCCCGGCGTCTAGGTTCCCCGAGAGAATCCGAGGTTACCCGAGTTACCCTAAGAGTCTCCAAGTGCTGCCGACTCGCCTCTTCCGGAGCCGATGCAATTCGGCAGAGCTAGGTTGTCTCCAGCCGAACGTTTACGCATAGCTAACCAAGAGTTGTCTGTATTGTGGGACAACCGATCATTACGTATCTACCTGTACATTAAAATACCACACTCATCAGTAGATACGAGTACTTTCCTCCTCCCTTTACTCATACCCCTCTCCATGTCATCCTGTTGTGGTGCGACCAGTCAAAATCTCTCAGGGTACTCATTGATTCTGGGGCTAATGAGAGTTTCATGGACACTACCATGGTGTTAGAACTGGGCATCCACACTCAGCCCCTCTCCATTCCCATGGACGTTAGAGCGGTGGCTGGGCGCTCCATAGGCAGAGTCACCCACAATACAACTCCTATCAACCTGCGACTGTCAGGGAACCACAGTGAGCCTATGCAGTTCACGCTCATCAAGTCTACTCAGGTACCCGTGGTATTGGGGTTTTCATGGCTCCAGCGATACAATCCCCTCATTGACTGGACTGCCGGTGCCAGTTCTGCCACGCCCATTGCCTGGAGTCGGCGCAGCCAGCCCCGGGACATCTTCCTGTGGGCTCGGAACAAGCCTCGAACCTCTCCACTGTTCCCGCGGAGTACCAGGACCTCCGGGAGGTTTTTAGCAAGGCCCGGGCCACTTTGCTTCTTCTGCATCAACCCTATGACTGCGTGATCGCACTACACCACTGCGGGGACGGCTGTATTCACTGTCAGGTCAGGAGACCAAGGCTATGGAAAGGTACATCGAGGACTCCCTGGCTGCAGGGTGTATCCGTCCTTCTGCCTCTCCCGCCGGCTCAGGGTTCTTCTTTATGGAGAAGAGGGACAAAACCCTGTGCCCGTGCACCGACTACTGGGGCCTCAGCGGGTAACGGCTACCACTCGCTACCACTCGCTTTCAAGCCGCCCCAGGGAGCCACTATTTTCTCTAATTGGACTTGCGGAACGCCTACCATCTGGTGCGGATACGGGAAGGTGACGAGTGGAAGACAGCCTTCAACACGGCTAGCGGACACGGCTAGCGGACACTACAAATAACTAGTGATGCCATTCAGTCTAACCAACGCTTCTGCTGTGTTCCAGGCCCTGGTTAACAACGTTCTCTGTGACATGTTGAACAGGTTCATGTTCAACGACATCCTCGTATTTTCCCGCTCAGCTCAAGAACACATTCTCCATGTCCAACAAGTCCTCCAGCGTCTCCTAGAGAACCAACTTTTTTGTTCACGCAGAAAATGCGAATTACT